>NW_021605568.1:1391402-1399484 GCF_004785775.1 Grammomys surdaster | reverse complement strand
AAGGAAGGAAGGAAGGAAGGAAGGAAGGAAGGAAGGAAGGAAGGAAGGAAGGAAGGAGGCAAACTAGAGTGATGACTAAGCAGTTAGAGTGTGTGTTTTCTGCTTTTCCAGAGGATCAGTTCCACTCACCCATCCATATCAGGTGGCTCACTACCACCTGTAACTCCAGCTATAGAGGAACAGATTTCTTGTTTTGGCTTCCACTGGCATGTGGGTGTACACACACACACACACACACACACACACACACGAACAGCTTTATCTCCCCCTAGATGCCATCTCTGTAGAATTAAGGAGGTATTAACTTCAATCAATCTCTTCCCTACATGACTCCCCTACTTGGTGAACTTTCCGGCTCTAACCATCCCAACCTCAGCTGCATTCTTGATCTTTAATATTGGACCTGGAAACCCCAATTGGGGTTCATTCTTTGTTTCCTTCTGGAAGTCCTGTCTCTGCTGAGGAGACTGGTCTTGAACTCCACCAGGCTGAGCAGATGGTGGGCAGACTCTCCACTCCCATAGCCTTCTAATGAATGTTCTACTGAAAAACTGATGCCTGCCATCCTCGCAGCCCACTTAGACAAAAGCTCAAGAGATGATTGGGGACCAGATTGGCCACATTCTGATTGCCTAGCCTGTAGATTCCAAAAGTTCACTTTTTTACTTGTTGTACCATGTCCTTGAAGGAGCAGGGATGCTGGAAATACATAACCCAGAGCCAACCTTGTCCGAAATACTCCTAAGATTCAGATGTCCATGTTTTTGCAAGCCTATGATAATTCTCCTCTGCACCAGGCTAATTCTACCCCCATCTTGGCCACTTTCCCAGGAAAGGAGGAGGCATCCAGGCTTGTCAGGGATTGGCTGGCATAGAGTGGCCCACCCTCCAAGCATTCAGAAGCAAGAGACAAAAGAGTCCCAGAAGAGGAGAGGGAAGGTATGGTAGATGCCTGTTACTGAGAGAAGGTGCCAAGCTGGGGGTGGTGATATTTAGGGACCTAGTCTGGAATAAGGAGGGTAAAACCCAAGGCCAGGGCAGGGCAGAAGGCCAGTTGGCCAGGCAAGAATGCCACAGGGAGCCAGCTGGCCTTGGGGACAGTAGTTTCTGAATAACTGAACCCTGGTTAGTTTTTTATAATTTAGGGAAGTATTAACTCCAATCAATCTCTCCTCCTTCATGCTTTGCTAGCTCTGGTCGTCTCCCTCATCACAACACTCCTTCTTCCTTTCTCATCTTCTTCTCCACTCTAATACCTCTTCGCCAACATTTCCATGAATCTCATGTCCCCTTTCTGCTCTGTCCTCTGTCCAGTGTCTTGAGATTCCTGTTCCTTTCCGGGACCTCAGTTACTCACTGCACATTTATTCACCCAGCAGGATGTCACAGCTGAGCCTATCCTGGCTGGGACTGGGGCCTGAGGTGGCCTTCCCCTGGCAGACCCTGCTACTGCTTGGGGCCTCCTGGATCCTGTCCCGAATTCTGATCCAGATCTATGCTGCCTATGGGAACTACCGTCGCCTCCGTGGCTTCCCTCAGCCCCCCAAACGGAACTGGCTTATGGGCCATGTGGGCATGGTAAGAATGGCATCAGGATGGGTGGGAGTGTCAGAGTGGATAGACTTTTGAGGGATCGGGAATGGGACTCAGAGTGACGGAGAAGGTTGAGTGATACTGACCTTTAGTGTGCCTTTCCAAGCCTTTCTCGCCCCCTGTACTCCCACCGTAGGCTGCTCTGAGTATTTCTAACTATATTTCTCTCACTGAAGGATACAGAGAGATTTTCATAGTGGGATATACAGAGTGAGAACTTCTGACATTTCCTCAGTGTCTGCTGTTGGACTTGAGGTTCCAGAAGGACTGTGTCTGTTTCTTTGTGTGAGCCTATCTCTGTCCTATGGTTTTCTAGTATTGATCTTTGATCTCCCTCCTTAACTGCACACAGACAGGGCACAGCTGGGCTACAGCAGAGCTGCAGGCTGACTTTCCACTGCCCCTCCCTGGGCCACTTTCTCCTTATCATGCTTTTGTTCCCTAAGATAGGCGGTGAACCCTGTCTTGCTACCTGGATACAAGCTGTCTGCTCACCCTCCCATGAACCTTCTTTGAACCCAACCTTTACCCCATACTATGGACTTTGATTTACATCTGCTCTTCCACTTAGGTGGCTTAGCCCCAGGTATTTCGCTTGCGAATAGCTCAGTGTGGGCTGTATACAGAGGTTCAGGATGCTCTGTCTGAGGCTAGTGGGCAGCCAGTGCTGGTGGGAGGGAGCTGCCACCCTAATGGAGACATGGAGGTCACTTCTTTTCCCCTGGAACCTACCAAGGCTGGAAGGTCCTTTGTGTGTGACTCTTTGTCCAGGGGAGGAACTGGAGACTTTGTGGACCAGTCAGGACACAAAAGGTCGTAGGTAGACAGTATAAATTGTCCACTGTGGGGCCTGAAATGGATGCTTAGGGCTTGAGCATGGCTCTGGAAGGAACAAAACTGACAGAGGCAAGGATTCTCTTCATTCCTGCATAACCAGGATACTGGTTCACTTATGACAGAGACTGTGTCACTGCCAGAGGCTGTAGAAGGGACTCTCTGATGATCATGGGAAAGTGACTTAGTTATGGTTTTCTGGAGAAGTCGAACCAATAGTATACACACACACAGAGAGAGAAACAGACAGACAGACAGACAGACAGACAGACAGACAGACAGACAGACACAGGGAGTGATATATCAAGGCATGATAAGAACATTCTGAGAAATTTGTCCTGAAGTAGTACTGTCATTGTGATGCCATTAGGGTTTACTGACACAAACCTAGTAGTCTACTGCCCACCTGCGCTACATGGTACCAATTGTTAGTCTAATATTCTTGTCTGTACATCATGATGCTACCCTGAACAATGAAGATAATTTGTGATACCATGGTATTTATGCATCTGAAAGTATCTAAACATAGAAATGTGTAGAAAAATAACAAGCAATAGAAATTCTTTAGCTTCATTGCAGACTTAAGAGATCAAAGTTATCTGTACAGTCTTTGACAAAAAATATTATTTATTATTCAGTACATGATCACGTATATACAGTCATGTATACATACAGATACATATCTTTACATATATATAAAGTAAGGTAGAAGAAAGAAGGGTTACACTGCATTATGGGAATTGGCTTATATCTTTATGGAGACTGAAGAGTACCTCATCTGCAAACTGGAATTCCAGAAAGGTAGGCTTTTGAGCAACTCAGATGTAGAACAGCAGTGTGAGAACCCAGGGATGTATGGGGGATCAGGTGTAAATATTCGAGTTCAATGTCACAAGGACCTGAATTTTGTTACCTGATGGCAGGAGAGGATGTATTTCCCAGCTCTGGAAATAAGACTAAATGTCCCCTTCTCTGCCTATTGTCTCTAGATCTTCAGTGGGTTGGATGGTGCTGTCCACACTGTGCACCAATGCAAATAATATATATTTGTTGAAACATCAACACAGACACACCCAGAGGTCATGAGCATCTGTATCTGGGCATCACTTAACTCAGCCAACTTGATCCTCCATATAAACTATCTCAAGAAGTGACTGTCCTTGTATTATTTGCAGGTAACTCCTACAGAACAGGGCATGAAGGAATTGACTCAGTTGGTGGGTACCTACCCCCAAGGCTTTTTGATGTGGATTGGGCCAATGGTTCCTGTTATTACTCTGTGCCATTCTGACATCGTTCGATCTATCCTCAATGCCTCAGGTACCCATGGAAGCTGTTGGTTGTGGGAATCTGAGGGCTTCAAGTCCCTTCTATGTGGCTCTGACAGTGGTCCAGTCCCTCCTTACTTCCCTGTCAATCTCTCTCTCTCTCTCTCTCTCTCTCTCTCTCTCTCTCTCTCTCTCTTCTCTTCATGTTTTCACCAGCTCCCTCTACTATTACTTGGTGTACGACTACTTCATCCCAGTATTCTGGACACTCTGCCTGCATCCCCAGATGTCTTCAAGACAAGGTCCTCTCCTAGAGGAAGTCAGTTCTTGAGGTAGAAGTTGACAGGGAAACTTGGGACATCTCTAACCTTGTGTGGTCAGGACCCTGACAGTTGAGTGGAGGATGTGGTCTCTGCTAGGATGTATGCAAATGCTTCCTGGAGGAACTGTTGCTTAAGCCATGTCTTCAGGTTTGAGTAGGAATGTTGAAGCCAGGGTCAGGTGGCCCAGTGGTCATCAGAAACATCTAACACTCAGACCTAGAACCAGAAAAATAAACATTCCTATGCTCAGAGCAAGGAAAGGATGTGTGGCTGTTAGAGAATCTGGTCTGTTGTTTCTGTACTACCCAACTCTGAGTACATCTTTCCACCCTGTCCTTTGAACATCATATGTTGTATCTTCTCAGAGCCCAGAAATCTCCCCTAGCACAGCCTAGCTTCCTACTTCTGCATTCTTGTCTTCCCATCTTGGGATAGGCCAGATTAAGGGAAAGAGATGGATTGCCACAGCTTTGTCATTTGCCAGGCATGAGTCTGACACTCTGGCTGCCAACTTATTTCAAGTGTGCCCTGGAACTTAAAGACATGAATCAACCACTCCACTTTACTTTTAAAAATATTTGTGAAAGGGCATATTTGTGTGAGTGCAGGCATGCATATGCTGTAGCATACATGTGGAGGGCAGAGGACACCTTGATCCTTGCCTTCCGCCTTGTTTGAGGCAGGGTCCCTCACGGTCTGCTTCTGTAGATGCATGCTAGCTGAATCGCAGGCATCCAGGGCAGACAGAGAACCATCTTGTACCTGGCTCCTACCTTATCTGGAGTTAGAAACATGTGCTGCCACATCTGGTTTGGAGGATCCATGCTTTGATCCTCAGGCTTATGCAGCAAGTGCTTATATCTACTGAGTCCCCCAGTCCAGACCGTGCCACTTTCACAAAGCCCATGCTTTTTACTCCAGGTGGACACTGTACTGGCTCCAGCTTGCCCACCACTGAGGTCTCTGTGATGCCTCCAGCTGATAATGCAATGTGAATCAGGCAGGCTGGGCTGTGGCAGTGACAACCCAGTATCTTTCTCACATGGACGTCCTCTGTCTCATGTCTGATCATGTTGCCTGTGTTGTGAGCATAATTGTGTGATGCAATCTGCATGGTCACAGCTCTTGCAGGTTCACATTTACATTTCCATCTCTTGTTTTGCATTTATATTTGTCTCACCTGGAATTTCATGAACATGGGTATGTCTGTGCTTAACTGCAGCCCTGAATATTTGTGTGAGAAGCCATTGGAAATGGCTTTCTTATCTTGCTTTTCACAACTGGGCTTTCTTTGGGGGCTATCTGAGACCTAGGACTCAGGGTCCTGCTGAGAAATGATGGATCCCTTATCAGAGTCGTATCTAAGGCAAGACTTTTTTTTTAAAGAATTATTTATTTATTTTATGTATATGAGTACACTGTAGCTGTCTTTAGACACAGTAGAAGAGGGCATCAGATTTCATTACAGATGACTGTGAGCCACCATGTGATTGCTGGGAATTGAACTCAGGACCTCTGATAGAGCAGTCAGTACTCTTAACCGCTGAGCCATCTCTCCAGCCCCATAAGGCAAGACTTTAAGAACATCCAGGTAGGATCAGTGGGTCACAGTCTAGGCCACATTCAGGTTATTAATGGAGCTTTTGGTTTTTTGGAGACTGTTTTGTTTTGCTACTCCATCGAAACTAGCTCCAAACTCTGGATTGATTTTTTTTTTTTTTTGCTTGAAAACCTCTGAAGTATTGGAAATTACAAGAGCCATCATGCCTTAGTTAGTTTTCTGTTCCTGTGATAAAATACCATGACAAAGGGAACTCATAGAGGAAGAATTTATTTTTGGATTATAGTTTCAGAAAGACAGTCCATAATGTTGACAGAGTCCTGGTGACAAGAGTAGGAAGCTGAGAGATCACATACTCAGCCATAAGCACAAAGCAGGAACAGCAATCAAAAAGTAAGGAGAGTCCGTGAACTTTCAAAACCTGCTCCAAGTGAGGTATTTCCTTCAGCAAAGCAGCACCTACTAAACCTCCCTAAACGGTGCCACCATCTGGAGAACAGGTGTTCAAACACACGCCTATGGGACACACTCTCATTCAAACCACCACACATGACTGTTCTCAAATCTTGGGAGATGCTTGTCTGAGGTATACATAAAGTCTGTCAGATAATCTGGTCCATGTTATAGCATGAGGCATCATGTCAGGGTAATTATGTGTGCTAAGGCCATGCTATGCCATGTTAACCCTTATGTGTTCATGTGATGTGTCCCATATTGGTTCAGGGGATCTCAGATACTGAGGGTGCCTCGATGATAGCAACATAGGTTTCAACAAATGCCACAGAATTGTGATGGACTCAGGTATGGCATACATGTTAGACTATGTACAAGGCATGTAGTGGCACTGCAGCATCATGTGATGTATTGAACTGTGAGTTTGTCTTACCTGCTGACACTGCTGTTGCCTACTTCTGTCTTTTCTTACTCTCAGCTTCATTTTGCTTCCTCTATCCTTGGTTTTTGGCATGTGGACTTTGGAAGGGAAGTGCAGACTTCTGGGAGGGGTTCCCACCCACCTTTCACAGTCTGTCCTCACCCACACCATGACCCCTGGCTGTCCTTGTTCATGGCAGCTGCTGTTGCACTTAAGGATGTGATATTCTACAGCATCCTAAAGCCTTGGCTCGGTGAGTACCTGAAGGTGACAGGCGAGGGACACCCTTGGGGGTCAGGGAATGGTGCTACTCTTGCCTTATACTATGGCTGCTGTATCAGGGGATGGGCTCTTGGTGAGTGCTGGTGACAAGTGGAGCCGCCACCGTCGCATGCTGACACCCGCCTTCCATTTCAACATCCTGAAACCCTATGTGAAGATTTTCAACGACAGCACCAACATCATGCATGTGAGTTGCTGGAATACAGGGTTACAACACCTCTGTCCCAAACACTGGCTATGGGTTTGGGTGGCTGTAGCATAAAATGAGAAAGCTGGGTCAGGAGTTGAAATTAGGTAAGGTCTCAAGGAGCCAAAATCTAACATCAGCCCCATCTTCTTCTGCCAGGCCAAGTGGCAACGGTTGATTTCAGAAGGCAATGCCCGTCTGGACATGTTTGAGCATGTCAGCCTCATGACTCTGGACAGTCTGCAGAAATGTGTCTTCAGCTTTGACAGCAACTGTCAGGAGTGAGTCCTTGTTCTGAGCCTCGAAACCTGGTCTGTGAACCAAAAGGAGGGAGGATTGGTCAGTGGAATCAAAGTGGCCTCTCTAGAGGCCATAGTCCAGAACCAACACTAAAGATGTGGGAAAAGAGAAAGTCATAGAATTGTTTCAATAAAGCCACAGAGATGGTGACAATCAGAACTTATGGGACAGGCAGTGGGAAGACACATTATAAAACAAATTTCAAGGGGTCAGATGTGTCTAGATCATAAGGCCAGTGTAAGGCCAGGTAAACATGTACTTAGCCTGTGGTTCCAGGGAGACTATGAAGGTGTCTGTGCTCGTGTTAGTCATATTTCCAACAATGTGTACTTGAGAGAGTTTGAATTGAGGGAAGGCTTATTCTGGCTCATGGTTTCAGCAGCTTTAGTCAATGGTCAGTTGGCTCCATTACTTTTGAGGCTGTGTAACAGCACATCACAGCTAGGAGCACCTGTTCAAATAGTCTGATGCCTCATGGCATCCAGAAACGACAGACAGACTATCCATATCAAGAGCATACCTAATGTCCTAAATTCCTCCCTAGACCCCACACAGGGGGACTGGAGAGATGGCACTTGCAAAGGACTTGAGCTTGACTCTTAGCAAACTCATAGTTTACAAGTATCTGTAACTCCAGTAGCAGCTGACCAACACACACTTCTGTCCCTCAAGGGTGCCAGGCACACATAGAGTGTACATACATACATCAGGCAAAACACATGAAATAAAAATAAATTAAAAATTTGAGACAAGGTCTCACTATGTAGCCTTGGCCCTACAGCTGACTATGTAGGCCAGGCCTGCCTACCTATCTCTATCTATCTATCTATCTATCTATCTATCTATCTATCTATCTATCT
>NW_021605568.1:1348440-1391392 GCF_004785775.1 Grammomys surdaster | reverse complement strand
TCTATCTATCTATCTATCTATCTATCTATCTATCTATCTATCTATCTATTTTTTTGGCCTGATGGCACATGCCCTTAATCCTAATACCCTGAATGCAGAGGCAGACAAATCTCTTAGTTTGAAGCCAGACTAGACTGGTCTACAGAGCAAGTTCCAGGATAGCCAAGGCTACACAGAGAAACTCAGTCTTGAATCTCTCCCCAAATATATACACACACAAGCATACACACACACACACACACACACATACGCTACACACACACGCCACACACACCACACACACACACTACACACATACTACACACACACTACACACACACACTACACACACACACACTATATACACACTACACACACACTACACACACACACCACACACACACCACACACACACACCACACACACTACACACACACACACCACACACACACTACACACACACACACACACACTACACACACACACACCACACACACCACACACACACTACACACACAGTACACACACCACACACACACACACACACACACACACACACACACCACTCACACACACACACTACACACACACCACACACACACACACACATCTTTGGGGGATATTAAGGAGATATTATAAGTTACAGTAGGGCTGATGATGGATATGATTAACACTGAGCTCCTTCTGGGATCCACTTCCCTACCTCCTTCCTTAAACTGTTCATCCAGCTCGGGTCTTATTCTTTTCCAGAAGATACAAGGGTTAAGCTCACCTAGTAGTGTCACTGTTTCTACTGTCAAGTCATCTAGTGCCTTCACGACTTCATGGGAAGTCAGTTTTGAGAGCTAGCCACACTGCAGTTTGGGAGCATAGGGTTGTGGAGGCAGGTCGAAGAAATATGATGAGTTTTTTGAGAGTTGACTCTCAGGGCTTGTTCCACTCTGCCTCTGTGGCCAACTGTCTCTGGTACTCCATTCCCAATGATTCCTGGCTGGTGGGGAGAGGGACAGATTCACATATGTTAAGTTGCTGTCTCCTTTGCCTAAATCCTGCAGGAAGTCCAGTGAATATATTGCTGCCATCCTGGAGCTCAGTGCCCTAGTAGCCAAAAGGCACCAGCAGCCTTTGATGTACATGGACCTGCTGTATAATCTCACACCTGATGGGATGCGCTTCCATAAGGCCTGCAACCTGGTGCATGAGTTCACCGATGCCGTCATCCGGGAGCGGCGCCGCACCCTCCCAGATCAGGGTTTGGATGACTTCCTTAAGTCTAAGGCCAAGGCCAAGACTTTGGATTTCATTGATGTGCTGCTGCTGAGCAAGGTAGGTTCTCAAGAAGCACAGTGGATATTGATGCAAAATACTGTGTCAAATAATGTGAGCTCAATACAGAGGACACTGCGGCAAATCCAGGCAAACTCCCCAACATCACAGAGGCCCTTTTATTAGTCATGGCAAAAGGTAAAGCCAAAATATCATGTAACAGTGACTCCCCATTACCAGTGCCCCCTTTTCTAGGGGGATGAGGTATTGGCCTTTATGTGCAGTGAGGTTTACACCACAGAGAAAGGGCAATGCATTCTCATTCTGTGGTTCACATACAATAACAGACACCCGAGTCTAATTCCCCTCAAGGGGCTAAATAGTGAACAAAGAGAGAGGGATGGAGGAATAAGTGAAAGAAAGAAGAAGAGAGACAAAGAAAGGGAGAGAGGGAATTTCATTCTGGAGCTAAACAGGCTCTTTCCAGGACAAAGTCTAGATATGCAAGCGAAATGTTTCCATGGGACATAGGAGTCCCTGGATCTGTAGCACTTTATAATGTGAGTAGAAGTCTTTAGAGTAAAGCTTTACTTCTAATTTCCAAGGCAAGTTGGCATGCAGCCATCTCCCATACCAAGTCACTATCAGTTCCTCAGAAATTCTCCATCATGTAGAAACATGGTGACATTTCTGTGTGAGTTGTTGACTCTTCCAACTGCAGGCAACACGGGAGACAGGATATCCAGCAGAAAGCCAGGAAGTTCAGACTGTACCAGTAGCAACAGACAAGAGGTGGACATGATCTTCTGGGAATACCATGGTTTAAACACAGGGATTTTCAGAACTGCTCTGATTTGGGTGGTCTTGCTTTGTCTTCAGGATGAAGATGGAAAGGTGTTGTCAGATGAGGACATCAGAGCAGAAGCTGACACCTTCATGTTTGAGGGTGAGGGTCCCACTGTGGGACAGAGAGGAGGCAGGAGTTTATCCTTCTTGAGACTTGTCAGGAAGACACAGAATCCTATTCTATCCGTTGATCCTTTTCCTACCCTTTCCTGGATTTCACTACCTGGGCGCTGTCCTCAATGTGATGCTGATGCAGTGTGGAGACCCATGCCTGCTTGTTTGTCCCTCAGGCCATGACACCACAGCCAGTGGGCTCTCCTGGATTCTGTACAACCTGGCCAGGCACCCAGAATACCAGGAGCGCTGCAGGCAGGAGGTGCGGGAGCTCCTGAGGGACCGAGAGCCTGAGGAGATTGAATGGTGAGCATAGGTCTTCCTGGCACAGTAGTGAGCCCCTCTCCTCCTCAAGTGGGGAAGAGTCACTCTTTTTGTCTCCTACATTTGCTAATGGGCAAGGAATCTGAGCCTAGAGGAGAGAGACCTAGTACCAAGCCTGACTGGCAAGGAAAGGGGTCTTGGCTTTGGAACAGACCAATTTCTGTCTCTGAGGGAACAGTGATAATTACAAGGGAAAGCGATATTTTACATGTGTTCAGTGAAAGCACTTCCCTCACTATCTTGTCCTCTCCAATGGACGTCTTCTTCCATGACTGTTTTTTTTTTCTCTTGTACCCTAGATCTTACTGTAGTGATATGTTCAGGGGCTCAGAGGTGATATCTAGACATTGCAGTGTGCTGGAGCTAGAGGAATGGCTCAGCTGTTAAAATCATGTCTTACACTTGCACAATTTGGTTTTCAGCATCCACATCTGGTAGCAACCATCAGTAACTCAGTGGATCTGAGACCTTGACCCATACACACACACACACACACACACACACAAATACCCAGGTAAGTGATATACTACTTTAATCCCAACACTTTGGAGTAGAGGCAGGATCTCTAAGTTTGAGGCTAGCTCGGTCTACCCAGGGCTATGTAGAAAATCTCTGTCTCCATATAAAAAAATAAAATAATAAAAACAGCAGTCTAGGTACTGTCCAGGATCCCTGGGTTGTTCATCCATCCATCCTCATCCCAGAAACCTCTCCTACAATGGCTTTCCCATCCCAGTTTTGTATTCATCTCAGCTGTGGTTCCAGAGACCTAGAAGGGACCAGACCAAGGACTAGTCAGAATGTCCCAACTTGGCAGAAGGTCAGTCTTAATTTAGAATACATTCTAATTTTCTACTGCTGTAGTTATCTCACATCTGATCCACACACGGCTTACTTTATCACTGTGAGAAAAGACTGCACTGACCCACATGAACTGTCAGCCTCCTTTTGTTCCCTGGTTAATAGTTAAGGGGTTTCCTTAGGGACGACCTGGCCCAGCTGCCCTTCCTGACCATGTGCATCAAGGAGAGTCTGCGGCTGCACCCCCCAGTCACGGTCATCTCCCGATGCTGCACCCAAGATATTGTGCTCCCAGATGGCCGGACCATTCCCAAAGGTGCAGTATGGGGGAAAGGATCCTGGGCAAGCAGCAGAGTCTTGTCGTGAAACCCCCTTCTTCCCCCACAGGTATCATCTGCCTCATCAGCATCTTTGGAATTCATCACAACCCATCTGTGTGGCCAGACCCTGAGGTGCTGTCTCCTTTATCCCCTGTAGTAGGGTAGGGGTTTTAAGGGAGGAAGTGGGGCTTTGACCTAGGAAATCAGACCTCACCTTCCCCGGAACAAGGCTCTGTCCCTGGTTGTACTGGGAAGTAGTCACTCATCCACCATGACTCAATATCTCCTGCAGGTCTATGACCCCTTCCGCTTTGACCCTGAAAGCATTAAAGACAGCTCACCTCTGGCATTTATTCCCTTCTCGGCGGGGCCCAGGTGAGGCCAATGGGCTTGGGTGAATAGAGTATGGTCTGGGACTGACAGTGGGAATAGTAGGGAGTTAGGATGGTCTGGGTCTGGTTCTCCTTCCTGTCCTCTATTCAGGTTATTTGCAAAGGAGTAGGGATTAGAAAGAGAAGGGCTGCTGCTCTATGCTCCGAGTCCCACCTGTATGGACTGGGCACTGAGGCTGCAAGACCTTTAGGGATGCAGATGTCCAGTTTGGGTCCCAGGAGCGTCACGGTCCCTCCTGCACTTCATGCTGACTAGGCGCTGCAGAGACCTGGGTTCCACAGTGCCTGGCTGCGTCCAGGCGCCGTCATAGTCCTTATCTGTTCCTCTTGCAGGAATTGCATAGGTCAGACTTTCGCCATGAGCGAGATGAAGGTGGCACTGGCCCTGACACTGCTGCGCTTCCGACTCCTACCCGATGACAAGGAGCCGCGCAGGCAGCCAGAGCTGATCCTGCGCGCAGAAGGCGGGCTGTGGCTACGGGTGGAGCCGCTGAGTGCCGGCGCGCAGTGACCTCACACCTGGTCTGGAGCCGCCAGACCAATTTACCTCTGCGGATCCCAGAATGAACAGAACTGTGGCCTATACCCGAATCTTATCGACAGCCAGCAGGGGGCGCTGTGAATCCAGTGCTTGGGTGAAAGAAGCCAGCTGGTGTCTGAGCCAAAGAATCTTAAATTCTTCTAATTGACGACAGGCCTTATGATAAGGTGCATTCTCCTCCAACCAACCTGGACCACTCTGAACAATAGGAAACCAAAGGGAGTTCTGAGCAAGAGACCAGAATGAAAGGCAAATTTGAACTCTGATTCTCGCAGCAAATCTGTTGTATCAGCTCCATTTCCGTTACTTTGGCCTCCATTCTAATCACTTAATAGACCTTTCTTCTCTCACCTCAGAATTACTTTTCTGTGGGCACTAAATTACTGTGCTTATTAAACCTTAAGAGCAGCAAATTTTTTTTGTCTCATTTAAAGCTAGGGTCTCACTGTATCATCATAAACTCCTGTTTTTTTAAGCTCTTCCTGCAGAACACCGTGTTGATCTTGTCTACGGTGTTTTGAAGTGATGTCTGACTTTTGTGGTATCTTACAGGATTTTTCGAGTAAGGAAGAGAGAAGAGGATTGAGGGTGATGGGTACTGGGGTTGTTGGAAAGCACCCATTTCCCACCGTGGGGAGGGGCTCTATCTGGATATGTGCCTCACTATGGGGCTAGAAATGTAGCTTAATGATAAAGCCCTTGCTGAGCATGTGAGAACCCTGTGTTCCACAGCCTCACCCCAATGCCCCTGCATTTCAAATAAAACAATACAAACAAATAAAAGTGAGCTTCAGTGGCTGGGAAGATGGTTCGGTGACAAAGAGTAATTGGTGCTCTTTCAGAGGATCCAAATTTGGTTCCCAGCACTTGCGTCAGGTTCCAGGAGATCTGATGTCCTCTTCTGGCTTCAGTGAACAACTGTGCTCTCATACGCCCACATGTGCTTGTGTACCTCTGGTTTTTCTAACAACCTACTGTGGTGGGCAAAGCGTTGTCATTGAAGGGAAGCCTTTGGGATTGGGAGCCCCATCCTGGCAGCCTGGTGGGGTCTAACTTCAGGAGAACTGCCGGCATAATCCCAGCATTCAAGAGGCAGAGGCAGGCAAACCTTTGAGTTGGAGGCCAGCCTAGACTACAGAGAAAGTTCCAGGACAGCCAGGGCTACACAGAGAAACCCTGAAAAAGCCAAATAAAGAAACAAATAAACAAAAAGACTAGATACGTAGATAGATAGATAGATAGATAGATAGATAGATAGATAGGAAAAGTTGTTTTATCTTCTGAAAGTCACATTTGTGGGTTTTGCCTCTAGTCTTCTCATGTCAAATACTTTTGTATTCAAATGTATTTCCATAAAAGAAGGAAGACACAAAACAGAAATGTATCACACATGAATCTAGTATGTTAAATAATCATTGTTAATATTCTCTCAGACACATCTCTAGTGTTTTTTATTTATAACAATATTTTTTAAAGATTTATTTATTTTATACATATGAGTACACTTTAGCTGTCTTCAGACACACCAGAAGAGGGCGTCAGATCCCATTACAGATGGTTGTCAGCCACCATGTGGTTGTTGGGAATTGAGTTCAGGACCTCTGGAAAAGCAGTCAGTGCTCTTAACCTCTGAGCCATCTCTCCAGCTGTATAATGATATTTTTAATTGTTACTGTTTTATATGGGAGTTTTGCCTGCATATATGTCTGTATACTACATGTGTTCAGTGTCCACAGAAGCCAGAAGAGGGTGTCAGGTTTATTGAAACTTTGTATAGGTGCTGGGAGTTGAACCTGGATCCTTGAAAGAGCAGCTAGTGTTTTTAACTGCTCAGCCATCTCTCCAGCCCCTATAATCATATTTTTGTATGTATTTTTATTTGATATATACAATATACTATTTAAGGATGTTATTTAATTGGCTACAGAGTACCTAGAAAGATATTCAATATCATTAAGAACTGGGGAAATGTATAGAAAACCATGATAGAATTTATACCCGCCACAAAGTTTAGCATCCAGAAAAGAGTAAGAAACAAGTGTTGACCGGGGTGTATGTGGGGCAATCAGGACCTCTGACCTTTTTAGAGAGATTGCAGGTTGTTGCCACTGATATGGAAAACGGCTTGCCAGTTCTTGGAGAGTGAAAGAGAATTCTCATTTCATCCTGAAGTGTGTGCACTGGGTGTGTGCACAACACAGGGAAAACAATGACTGAACACAAATGTGCAAAGGGATGTTCAAGGCAGCCCTGTAGAGATGATCTCTTGTGCACTGTGTAAAACATTCACCTGTCAATAAAATGCTGATCGGCCAATTAAACAAGGCAGCATTATAAGATGAGAGATCTGGCAGAGAGAGAAGAATTCTGGGTTTGAGTCAAGCAGGGGGGGATTTGCCCAGAATGCTGCAGGAGACAGTCACATAAAACTAAGGAGAGGCAACCAACCACATAGTGGGACTTAGAATTGAATAAATAGGTAATTAAGTTATAAGCTAGTTGGGAAATAAGCCAAAGCTTATAGCCTAAGCATATACTCATGAAACAGTAAGTTTCAGAGTCCTTATTTCTGGGAACAAAGATGTCATGTGCAAAAGCCCCCCATACTTACACAGCCCCATGGTTAGATGTATGAATCAAAGGCAGGAAGTCTTAGTCAGGGTTTCATTGTTGTGAAGAGACTCTATGACAAGGCAGCTCTTGTAAAGGGAAACATTTAATTGGGGCTGCTTACAGTTCCAGAGGTTTAGTCCCTCATCATCATAGCAGGAAGCATGGCAGCCTCCAGGTAGACATGGTGCTAGAGAAGGAACTGAGAGTTCTACAGCCAGAAGGAGACTGGCTTCTGCAGATAGCTAGAAGGCTCTCTTCTGCATTGGACAGAGCTGGACACTAGGAGTCCTCAAAGCTCTCCTACAGAGACACTCTTCCTCCAACAAAGCCAAACCTCTTCCAATCAGGTCACACTTCCTAACAGTACTATTCCCTATGGCCAAGCATTCAAACCACCAGTTTTATTTTTGTTTGTGACCTCAGGTTTTAGTTCATCACTGATGCTGGGCTCCCACCTCAGAGTTCCTAGTCTCATTAATAAAAGAATATAAAAAATAGATGCAAGCTGAAACTGGAGGATAATTTGACTAAAGTTTAACAAAAGAGCCCCAGGCGGGAAAGCTCTGAGCCTCTGAAAGTGCTGGAGGGAGGATAATACAGAAGAAAAGCTGGGTGTGATGTTTGAATAAGAATTACCCTTGAGCCCAGCTGTGGTGGCCTCTGAACCTGCAGAGGCAGGTGGATCTCTGTGAGTTCTGGGTCAACCTAATCTACATAGTGAGTTGAGGACATCCAGGACCCTGTAGAGACAACTTCAACCACTACCTCTCCCCTAAAAAAAAAAAAAAAAAAAAAAAAAAGACCTAAAAGTCGCAGATGGACTGCAGAAGTCTAGACAAGAAAGTTGATTTGAATGATAACTCCCGAGGAAGCTCCTGCCACACCTAGTGGTATCTATATCTATCTATATCTCCCACTTTGAGATGTGAGAGGAGGAACTGACCTGCAGATGGAATCTTCCATCCCACCCCTTTCCACACTGTAAAGCTCCAAGCCCCTGCACCAAGTGCACACTGTGTCCACACCTGAGGAGAGATTGTGAACTGTCTTACACTTGTCTGATTAAAGAACAATTCGGCTTCTGGAGACGCCTGCCTGCTTCTTTATATCTCATGTCGTCCCATCAATCCTGACCTAACACCACACACATCACATACAAACATCTTAAATAAGAGAGAGTTCACGGAGTAGAAATTAGACTGATTCCTTGTTATATAGTTTCTGACCTCTGGGAAAAGACCATAGAATCAATTCAATTATAATTAAAAGATTTATTGATTTATTTTTTGCTAGCAGGACAACATCCTTAAAGCCAAATCTCAGGCTTCTCATGAAGAATGGGTGTGGGCAAGGGTTTTTAAAGGGGAAAACCACAAGAAGACCTTCAATATCAACACAAGCAAGCAAAAATAAGTCTATTCTGCCAAGTTGAAATGGTTAAGGCAACTTAAAACAATCTTTGGGTGTCTGCATAACCAACTTACAGAAGCCAAACAAAAGTTAGTCATGTAATAGCAAGTACACAATCAGAGCTGTGCGGGTGCCTAAATCAGGGTTACTGGGAACTTATCTTCCTGGGACTTGACTCAGAGACAGCTATTGAGTACCAAGATGGAGGCCTAGCTTAAAAGGGATTTTCTTTAGCCATCACACTCTGATAACCAGATAGGAAGAAGGGTCATAACTATAACAACATAGATGGTGAAATTTCAAGATTGCCACATTTTCTTTGCCCTCCTGACAAGAGACCAAAAACTGGCAGCTTAAAGGATTAAAAGGCACTTGCCTTTTAATCCTAGCATTTGGGAGGAAGCGGCAGGTGGGTCTCAGTGTTTGAGATCTATAGATGGAGTACCAGGACAATCAGGGTTACACAGAGAACCTCTGCCTAAAGACCAAACCAAGCCAAGCCAAGCCAAGCCAAGCCAAGCCAAGCCAAGCCAAGCCAAGCCAAACCAAACCAAACAAAAAACAAAACAAAACAAAACAAAACAAAACAAAACAAAACAAAACAAAAAGGCCTGGCAGACTTTAGATCCTGCCTAAGGGACCCCTGCCAAGTGGAAGGGCCTGACAATTCAAGGCCAAGCCAGCTTGTGTCTACCTCAAATTTACAGACTTGCCAGCCTCCCTGTCTTTGTTCAAACCGCCCAACCCTAAACTGGGGCAGGATACATCCCCACATCCTTAAACCCAGCTTTCAAGGAGAGCCTGGGCTTTTGCTTCCATAGCAGTTTTCCTCCTTCCTCCTTTCACACTGTGGAGTGGCATGTGCGTGTGCGTGTGCGTGCGTGTGCGTGTGTGTTTTCACCCCTAGTGAAAGCCTTTCTTAACTCACTGAGTCTGCTCCTGGTTGCTGGTTTTAGGAATTTCCCTGCTGGTACATATCACTCTCGAGATTTTTTCTGCCTTTAAAAAACAAAAAACAAACAAACAAAAACTGGGAGAGAAAACAAGCCTAATCAAGACCTATAGACAGTACATCAGTGAACAAAAACATTGTAGCCAAATTCTGAGAGAAAGAGGAAAAGAAAATTCTGCCCATGAGAGACATAAATCCTTTGCATGAGGTGGGAGAATTTCCCAGCTTTGGCTCATGGATCATGTAAGAAGAGTTTTACTTGACTAGAGCAAAAGAAAGGCTTACTCTCCTGAGGAAGTAAATCTTACAGTAAAACGTATCTACCCTGAGTATCTGAACCAAATGGAGGGCCTTAGAAGTTAGGCACTAGTTACTTGTGTAAGATATTACAAACCACTCCAGTCTCCAGGCCCAGGGCTTATCTGCTATTAAGAGTGAATTTTTGCTTCTTGTTTGTGGACTTTTTAAGTTTTGAACTTTCTGTCTATAAAAATGTCTGTGTGAAGCTGTAGTACATGAAGGGGTAAGTAGGAACACAGGAAACTGAGGTGCAGACTGAAGTGGTGGCTATTGGGGTAGTAGTGTTTTCTGGACAGTGTTTTAGTTTTGAAATGCGAAGTGTCTATGACAGTCAGGCTTTAAAAAGCCATTTAAGATATGGGTCTTGTGGAGTAAGGTTTTCTGTATTCCCAAATGAGAATGTTTAAAGTGCTGGAGTCTGTAAGTCTGAAACAACCCAAGCCATCACAAGAGTCCAGCAAAACAAGATCTTTATTTGAACTAGGCAGCAAAAACTGACTGGTTAGAAACAACGACACAGACTTGGGAGCTAACTGCATCTTCAGACGTTCATCTCAGAAAGTATTTAAGCAGGTGACAAAAATGTATTGTACTCAGACTGCTACTAATTGACCAGGGCCACAGAACAGACCCTGGGGCTGAACTGCAACCCTGAGCCAGAGCATTACAGAATTTTAAAGCTTGAAGACCACAAATATGCGTGCCAAGTTACAATTACAATTTTCCACCAGTAAGAATCATGTGTTCTTTCATGGTTAGGAGAAATCATTATGTTTTGGGGAACAAAAGAAGACTAGCCTTTTGGAATGCTCCCCTGGAGCCTGGGAACTTGAGCTTAATTTCACCTTATGATCAAAATGGAGTCTCAAAACAAAATGGCAGGACTCAGGATAAGTCTCATTTGTTTGATCCCAACAAAAAGAAACCCCCACCCCAAACCAGAACCATTAGACAGGCCGAGGACTTCAAGAAATGTGTTTCCTATGAAGTCCCCAGAAAGTAGCCAGCCTCCATTGTGTGGCCTGGAACCTGAAGATTACAATTTTCCCTTTCTCCCTAAATCTGGCTTCTCTCCCACACTGGAGTTTAAGAAAATAAATAGTTCTGTTCTGTTCTGTTCTGTTCTGTTCTGTTTTCTGTTCTGTTGAGACTGGGTTTTTCCATATAGCCTTAGCTGTCATGAAACTATCTCTGTAGACCAGGTTGGCCTTGAAATAAAAAATTCACCTGCCTCTGCCTCCGGAGTGCAGTCTGCACCACACCATAACCAGCTGCTGACATTTTCTTATAGTGAGAAGGTCCCTTTGATAAGTATGCAGGTTTGCAGAGGCAGTGCCCTCTGAGACTGGGGACAGGAGTGGTTGCAGACTTTTAGAGTTCTATCCTTATGTGTCCTTGGCCATCCAGCAATGATCTTCTCTAGGGCTTCCTTCAGTATGAATTTGGTCCTTCCCAAGAAGATGACTTTGTGAGGGTGGGGTTTCCTTTTTTCTTAGCAGCCTACTTATCTGGGTGACATTGGGTATTTCCTTCTTTTCTCTCTTGATTCATTTTTAAATGTTGGCTTCTTATATTTGGCCAGTGGCAGACAATGCTGATAGGCCAGTAGCATAATAACTGTAATGAATTTTTAAAAAGATTGTAAGCCAGAGTGCAGTGAAACCACCAAACTAGACCAGTCTGTGGGTAAGAAGAAAGCTTTCTTGGTGGTCACACTGCTAACTAAGGCTATCTCTCAGGGTTGAGGGCAGCAAACTGGAGTAAAAGCAATCAGACATTATATGAAGTCAACAGGATAGGACTGAACTGAACTGCCAGGATTGACTGGGAACTAGGTGCTCCTGCCTGAGGCAGTTGATCTTTAGCATGGATTAGGAGATCTGCTTCTGTGGTGAACAGAAACCAGCCTTTAGGCTTGTTTACCCAATAAAACTCTTGCTGTTTAGGACATTGTCAACAAGCACTGCGGTTTTGGGGGGCTGATCTGGATCTAACAAAGATGAGCAGAGCATTAGATGATTTATTAAGTGCACAGTTGTGGAGCCGGGCTGACTGCCAGAGAACAGCACTCACTGCATTACTGAGAGGACATGGAAGGCTTTTATAGCAGTGAGTGAGAAGTTATTTAATCTTACTGCTGAACCGTTTGTGTGGCGTTTCTATCTGAGGGGAGAGCTAGATTTTCTAGCACCCATTACTATGTTTACGCTGGCCATTTAGCTGCCGTGTGTCATTCATTGGAAGATCAGCTGTAAATGTTTGTAGGAGACACCATTGAGGGGAATCCACCAGAAAAGACTGCTCAGATATGGATGTTAGCTAGTAGAAAGTCTTTATTATCTGGTCAGCAACTACACTGGGTGTTTGGGATTCCCAGTATAGTTCTCAACCTTTCTCAAGGTGAGATTTTATACACAAAAAAGCATGTCCTGGGTTGATATACTTCAGTTAACAAGAACAGTTACCAAGAAACAGAACTCAAAAAAGCTAAAAAGCAAGGTTAGCACATTTAGAGACTTTCTCAGAGCTATAGACTTTGATGAAGTTGTTGTTTGTTTTTGGTAGATTATACTCTCTATTTGCTGAATTTTGCAATTCCATCATGAAGTCAGTTGTGCTAAGGTCTGAGGGCCAACTAAGGTCCTATTGCAACATCGTAAATCAAGGGGTGAAGCTGAGCAGTCAGGGTCTTATTTATTTATTTATTTATTTATTTATTTTTTGAGAAAAAAAATCTCACTATGTAGCTCTGGGTATCTCCGAACTCACTATGTAAACCAGGTTGGCCTTGAACTCACAAAGCTCAGCCTGGATCTTTCTCATAAGTATTTGGGAGAATGCACGTTTAAGGGTTTAATAATTTAATGTGTGTTTTTTGTTTTTTGTTTTTTGTTTTTTTTGCTATTGTTTTGAGCCAGTTTTTCTGTAAATTCCACTTTCTCCATGACTTGGTGACTTGAATGATAGTCATTGCTTGTTTGTGTGTTTTTATGTTATTGGTTGTATGGGATCAAAAAATCCTTGGGCACCTGCGTCATTCCAAATTCTGAGGTGAGAAAAAAACCAGTGTAATACGAAAAAAAGTCATCGAAGGAAAATAAAAGAATAGACTCGGTTTGACCTGGAAATCATGTTCGGTGGGTATGCTTGATTGCCAACATGATACATATAATTCAGATCTCTCAGGTAGAAAAACATACCTATAACCAAGAAATTTTTTGAATGGAGAAAAGACATGCTTTTTAATACTGTTCTTGAGATAGGAAGACATACCTTTAGTCCAGATCTTTAATGCAGATCTAACGTATACGCCTATATAAGATATGAAAGAAAGGAAGCTTTTACTCTCTGCCTGCTTGCAAGTCCATTCCTACACTGGCATTGGAGCCTACTTCTTCAGCTCTCAGTTGAACACCAGCTGAGATGTCCAGCCGCGTGTACTGAGCAACTATTGGATTCTTGGACTTTCTGTTCATAGCCACTGTTGGACTACTAGCTAGACCACAGCCTGTAAATCATTCTATACATCCGTGTGTGTGTGTGTGTGTGTGTGTTACACTAAAGTACCCTGTAGTGGTTTGAATATTCTTGACATGGCCCAGAGAGTGGCAGTATTAGGAGATGTGGCCTTGTTTGAGGAAGTTTGTCACTGTGGGATGGGCTCTGAAACAGAGGGAGTCCCTTCCTGGCTGCCTGTAGAAGACAGTCTCCCCCTGGATGTCTTCTGGTCAAGATGTAGAACTCTCAACTCTTACAGTACCATATCTGCCTGGACTCTGCCATGTTTCCCATTATGATGTTAATAGACTGAACCTCTGAAATTGTAAGCCAGCCCCAAGTAAATGTTTTTCTTTACAAGAGTTGCCTTGGTCACGGTGTTTCTTTACAGCAATAAAATCCTAACACAAACCCTAACACACAGCAAGAGCAGAGGTTTATTGGTCTGAGACATTAAGGCCTCCAAACCTGAAAGCATCACAAAGGGTATGAGAATCAGTTTTTGCACTAGAGAGCAAAGCAGGGAGGCCCTGACTTCAATAGGCCCAGAAACTGGTTTTCTGGGTAAACTTGGTTTTTTTTTGAAGCTGTAGGATAAGAGACAAGTCAGGTTGTCTTTTTTTTTTTTTTTTAATTTTACTGGTGGAATGTTTCCCAAGGTCTTGGGCACACTGGCATTATGGTGGTGCGATGTGGGAAGATGGGGGCTGGCAGAGGGCTTTCTTTTAATAAGGCCCTTCCTCCTAATCCTGCTCAAAGCACCAATTTGAGTTGTCTCCATGACCACTGAGTCTGGAATTCTCTTGCTCTGACTCCATTCTTGGAGGGAAGAATTAGGAATTGCCCACTGTGCATTGTTACAAGCAAGTGGGCAAATTCCACTTACATGTACATTTTCATCCAGACAGGGATAGAACGCTAGGGTCCACAGTGTGTAATCTGCTTGCTAATTTGCCTAATAAAACTTGTATCTCCGGTCTCTAGCGCTCCAGGACCCGAGCCACGGGCTCGCTGGCCTATCGGGAGAAAGGTTAGGCCCACTGGCCTATCAGGGTAAAGGTTATTACTTTAGTGCCTGAAGTGTCCAATGAGGAGTATGCTTCTTACATGAGGGAATTTGTCTGACCTAGGTCTGTTTTTTTTTTTTTTTAACCACCCCCAAATTAGGCGTGTTTGTGTTATTTGGAAGTACATCCTAGATGCCAGGTCTAGATATCAAAGTCGCCTTCACTGACAGCGGCAGGAGGACACCAGGACACTCCGTGGCTAGAAATGGTACGTTTGGCCTGTCTTAGATGTGGGGAGGATGCTGCCGCAGCAGACGGAGACCGCAGTGGGAACGGGTCGTCCTAGACAGCTGAGTCTGCAGCAGCCTCATCTGGCTCCTCTGGGTCTTGCCACTCCGATCCCGACGGATGGAGCTTGTCCATCAGACGGAGCCGTGGTCTCTCCCTTTCTGAGCGCTCAGTGCTGCGGCATCTGGGGTCAGCGGGGCTCTCAAACAAGGTCTCTGCAATCCGAGTAGGATAGAGGCTCCTGGGAAGCCAACCCTGGAAGTTGCACTGGGGCTCTTGTGCCGGGGATGGACGTGGAGCTGCGTGGGTGGTGAAGGTTAGGACACGAGTCCTATAACTGCCTCGTCTTCCTCCGAAAATCTAGACACACCCCATGCAGTGTCTCAGGGCGCAGATACTCAGAGTACATTGTGAGTCTCAGTGTTGAGAGAGAGATGGGGGAGGGGCGTTTGGGGTGGGGGGATTGAAACATTGGAGTAGCGAGTGGCCCGGTCTGGAATAAAAGTCAAGTGCCCAACCTTCTCTCAACCTTCTAGTGCTGCAAGCGTTTGCACTTCATGTTG
Organism: Grammomys surdaster; assembly: GCF_004785775.1. Taxonomy (NCBI): domain Eukaryota; kingdom Metazoa; phylum Chordata; class Mammalia; order Rodentia; family Muridae; genus Grammomys; species Grammomys surdaster. The sequence continues at coordinate 1,376,178 of NW_021605568.1, read as the reverse complement.
TGAACCCATCCATAAAATTATTTTCGTTGCTGCTTTATAACTGTGATTCAGCTACTGTTATGAACCGTAATGTAAATATCTGATATGCAAGCTATCTAATATACAACCCTAGTGCTGATCCACCGAAAGGGGTCGCGACCCACAGGTTGAGAAATACTGTTTTTGAGGGTTTGGGGGAAGATGTAAATATACAAAGGTGGCCACCAGGAAGTTACAGCTATTTTTTGTGGTCTGACTGGGAACTGGGTACATGGTTTTCTACATCCGGATACATTGTCTCTGCAGGAAAAGAGGAATGGTCAGGCTAGGGCAGAGCAATTCCTTATGGCCAGGGGCTATTGCCCTGCACAGCCTGACTCAATTCCTAGTAACCCGGGGCTTTTAACCCACACAAAGAGCAGCTGCAGTTAAGATATGGAAAACCAAGCCACTGTGGACTTTTATTTTAGACTTCCAGATGCATGATGGCTTAGAGTCACAGTTCCAGTGTTTTTTTTGTTTTTTTTTTTGTTTGTTTGTTTTTTCTGGGGTGGAGGCGGGAGAGGGGCTTTTCAAGACAGAGTTTCTCTGTGTAACCCTGGTTGTCCTGGAGTTGTGGACCAGGCTGGCCTCAGACTCAGAAATCTGCTGGGCTCTCCAAGGAGTGCTGAAATTAAAGGCGTGCACTACCACACCCAGATTCAGGGCTTTAGTCCTTGACACTTCCTTTTCCACTGTCTTTCACACTGCCCTTGCTTAGGTTAATTCTCATTCCTGTCCCACCCTAAACCTTTTTAAGCAAGTAACCCCCCTCATTCCTCTAGAAATCAAGGATTCCTTCTAAACTCCCTTCAGGGCTTCAGCATGGCTGCCTGAGTGCATGATGCTGAAACTCATCCAGTGAATCTCTGCTCAGTTCTCTCTGTGCCACACCTGTAACATCATTTATCTCACAGTGACCCCAAGAGCATTGAGCCTGTGGTGTCAATAACAGACAGACATGTTTGTGTTATTGAAGTTGGCATTCCCAGACTTCGCCCAAGTCAGACTCAGCCACCTGTTGTCAATAAACTTATAAAAAGGAGCCAAAGAATTGGTGAAAAGCAGAAAATATCCATCCTGCCACTGCACATTGGAGAGAGGAAGAAAGAGATCTAGGGAGGCCCCTCAGTCTGTCTTCACGGTCCTGAAGTGAGATGAGGGAAGAGGGATGTGATATGCAAGCAGTCCAGGTCAAGGTGTGGTTCCTCCCTGCACTGACCCACACCATTGGTGGGCTTCAGGCTCATCCTATCAGGTGATCTGACAAATTGTTAGAAGGGTGTTTAAGACCCTTTCTGAGAGACAAACTCCCCACTCTGATTGGTCCCTTCTCCTTCTTTCAGCCTGAGATTCCTGAGGGAATTCCCATTTCTTTGGGGTCCATTGTTTGAGAGTCTCTAGAATATCCTCAATTCTGCCAGGCAGGCTACGATGGCAGAATTTATTGAATACTCAAATTCAACAGCATTGTTAGTGCTGGCAGATAGTGGTTGTTTATTTGTGTAAACAAGCTGGACTTGTGTAAACAGTCTCCCTTTCCTGGTACTGATTCTCTGTGTGTAGTAAATCAGATCAGTACGGTTGTTGTACAGGGTGACATTCTCCTAGGCTAGCTCTATCACAGAGGTTATGATATTCTGCACAGCACAGTGACCTAGAGCAGTCCCTGCCCACTTTCTCCACCTTGTCTCTGTTTCACCCAGAGGTGCTTGCTGTTCCTAGGAGTACCACAGAGTTAAATGATGTTTCCTCAAAATTCTGTAATCTGTGTCCTTGGGTGCAGAGTTCTTAGAACTAGGAATAAATCTCTGACTTTGCAAGTCTTCCTGACATTGCCAAACTCACTGAAAAGGGATGTCTGCAAGGCAGACTTGGCTTCTGTCTGTCAAAACAGTCTCTGGTCTTGGAGTTTTTCTAAGTGCTTAAATGTCTTTGTACCATGTGAGTTCGGTGTTCTATGACCAGAAGAGACCATCAGATCCACTGGAACTGGAGTTAGGTGCAATACAAGTACTAGGAACGGATCCAGATCCTCTGAAAGAGTAGCCCGTGCTTGTACCCATGAAGCCCCATCACCAGCCCCTTGCAGCTTGTTTGAAGTGAAAAGAGTTTTATAATCTTTTTTTGTTTTGTTTTGTTTTTGTTTTTGTTTTTGTTTTTGTTTTTGTTTTTGTTTTTTCAAGACAGGGTTTCTTGTGTAACCCTGGCTGTCCTGGAACTCACTCTGTAGACCAGGCTGGCCTCGAACTCAGAAATCCGCCTGCCTCTGCCTCCCAAGTGCTGGGATTAAAGGCATGCGCCACCACTGCCCGGCGAGTTTTATAATCTTTAAAGATATAAGATTGGTTATATTCACTTCCTCCTGGGTGTAGCTTTTTCTTAGCCACCACATTGACTGACACAGTAGGGATCTATTAATACTGATCCTGGGAAATTCGGAAATAACATAATTATTATACATTTAATCCAATGTATTCCAGTATTCTGAATTTTTTTTTTTTTTGAAGACACGGTTTCTCTGTATAACAGCCTTGGAAGTCACCTTGCAGACCAGATTGGCCTGAACTCACAGAGATCCCTCTGCCCCTGTCTCCCCAATGCTGGGTGAAAGGTGGGTACTACCACACTTGACAATTCTGCCTTTTAAAAAAGTTTTATCTACTATAAGCCTTTAAACAAAACTTCCTTAGACCATGTGTGGCATATTTAAGCTTTCTGATTTTTGCCTTGAATTTTATTTCCATTTTGAAATTCCATTTTGGATGAGGCTGCCATCAAAATCTACTTTCTACTTTTTCATCTGAAAGCTTTTTTCTTTTACTTTCTTTTCTACCAAAAATATAATATATAACTTTTTTTTAAAAAAAAGTTGTATTTAGCTGGGCAGTGGTGGCGCATGCCTTTAATCCCAGCACTTGGTAGGCAGAGGCAGGCGGATTTCTGAGTTCGAGGCCAGCCTGGTTTACAGAGTAAGTTCCAGGACAGCCAAGGGTACACAGAGAAACTCTGTCTTGAGGAAAAAAAGAAAAAAAGAAAAAAAAAGTTGTATTTATATTATATATTGGAGTACATTTGTCACTGTTTTCAGACACACCAAAAGATCTTATTACAGATGGCTGTGAGCCACCATGTAGTTGCTGGGAATTGAACTCAGGACCTCTGGAAAAGCAGTCAGTGCTCTTAACCACTGAGCCATCTCTCCAGGCCAAACATATCATTTTTCTTTTCTTTTTACTTGTGCGGCGCGCGTGTAGTCGTCTCGCCGGCAAGAACACACACACACCAGAATCCTTCCGTAGAAACACGTTTATTCCCAAAAACCAAAATGGTGGAAGAAGACCCCCAGCCCTGGGAAAGCACCCCTATATACCCTAGAGCGGTGTATTCACCTCTGATTGGCTGCTTACTCGTTGTGCGCCAAACGCCGTGGGATGGGCTTTAACTTTGGCGGGCTTTCACCATGGCACATGCGCAATTTATTTGTTTACTAGGAAGAATTATGGCTGACAGCGCCACCTAGCGATGGCGGACTTTTCCAGCACCTGCCGCGGCTCCCAACATTTACTTTATGATTCATTTTTGTGTTTGGTTTTTTATTTTATTTTATTTTTCCATGAGGGGGGTTTATTTAGGGAAGAGGGCAAAGGTGGGGGGAGAGAAACTGGAGAAGATGGTGGAGAAAGAGGAGATAAAGAGGAGAGAAGTAGAAGCCGGCCATGACCACATGGCGAGAGGGGGAAAGCAAGAGGGGAAGGGCGAGGGGACAGAGAGAAGCTAGAGGCAAGAGAGTAAGAGAGTAAGAGGTGTGTTTGGTTTTTAAAGAATTTAGGATCTTTTTCTTCCAAGATTATTTGTGTGTGTGTGTGTGTGTGTGTGTGTGTGTGTATTGTGTGCATGTCTGATACCTGTGGAATTCAGAAGGTACTGGATCCCCTGGAAGTAGAGTCAAAGACAGTTGTAGCCACCATGATTATGATTGGAACCAAACCCAATTCCTCTGCAAGGACCGTGAGTATTATGAACTTCTGAGCCATCGCTGCAGCTGCTAGGTCTGTTTATTATTTTTATTTTTCCTCTCAATAAAACAAGTTTATGTTTTAAGGAAAACATATAAGGTTGCATCTGAAATACACCTGATACACACAGACTTGCCAGCAGTCTTACATACCTATTCTTAAGGAACTTAAAATATGTATTATATGCCCTCCGAAAGACCCAGCAAGCAACTGACAGAGTCAGATGCAGATATTTGCACCCAACCAATGGACAGAAGCTGCTGATCTCTATGGTATAATTAGGGAAAAGCTGAAAGAAGCTGAGAAGAGGGTGACCCTGTAGGAGAACCAGTAGTCTCAATTAACCTGGACCCCCAAGATCTCTCAGATATTGGAACACCAATCAGACAGCAGACACCAGTTGATAAGAGGCTCCCAACACATATACAGCAGAGGACTGCTGGGTCTGGTTTTAGTCAGAGAAGATGCCCCTAACCCTCAAGAGACTGGAGGCCCCAGGGAGTTTAGAAGTCTGGTGGGGAGGCGGGTGGGGACATTCTCCTGTTGACAGGGGAATGAGGAGGGGCTGTGGGATGTGGAACAGTCAGGGTGGACCGGGATGGGAATAAAATCTGGAGTTTTAAATAAATAAATAAATAAATAAATAAATAACTGTAACTAATGATTTTTTAAAAAGGCATTATAGAATTAAGTTCTTTCTTTAACGAAGAACTCAACTAAAAGAACCCTCTCTGACCATAGCCATGCACCCCAGACCTGGCACGTTTAAGGTTCCCCAGTTTTCTAGTGCTTCAGAGGAGTGTAACACTTCCGTTTCTTCTCTCTGATTCTGTTGAGTAAGCTTCCTTTACCTCTTTGGGCTTTCCCTCCAGTATTTCGGCTTCCTTCTATTTTTTCTAAAGTGTTCCTCTCCTCTGTGCAGCTGACTGCACCGTGGGGTGGACCTCCCTGCCAGTTTATAATGTCATGGCTGTACTTCCTCTCTCTGGTTCTCTCGTCCGTGCACCTGTTGAAAGTTTACAGGTGACTTCACTGGAGTTTTCATTTAAACTCTAAAACAATGTCCTTGAGCTTTAACCAACCAACCAGAGCCTCATCTTCTTTTGACCTGTAAGGCAACAAAAACCACATAACATTTAATGTCTATCTAGTTTGTGTGGTAATCTTTTCTTTTTGGGAAGTTGAAAGCACAGAGATTCCCCGAGTTAAGCCTGTCCCTGTCTTGGAATGTAGGAGTAGCGGGGCCTCACAGAACCACCACAGATTGGCCTTAGAGCTGTGTGTGACAGAATTTTCCTGTGGACACTCAGCACAACACACACCTATTTACCACAGAAAGGAGCCCAGAATAATGCAAAGGATGATGGTACCAGGTCCAGTTGGTGAACCAGTGAGTGTGGGTATTGGGACTACTAACAGAATTATAGGAAGGGACCTGCTTCCAAACAGCAGAGATAACTCAAAAGCAGCTGCATCACCAGACGGCCCATCTTAATACAGGTGAAGCTCCCGGCCACTGCCCCCGACCTCTTCTATAGGGCTTGCATTCAGTCACAGTCCCAGCGTCTATTCCAGCAGTCTGGCTGGGCAGAGGCTCCACCCCCAGCAGCTGTTCACTCTTACACTGATAGGGAGCGCTATAGTCTTCCAGGTTTCTATTCTTTCTAGATTTGTGACCTCATGTTTATCTGCAAGAGGGCAAACATTTCAGTTTATTTACTTAAATTTTGTAAGGATTGGTTTTGACCATTTCAGCATCAAAACTAAGACAAGGATCAATGTGATGATGGTCAAAAAGATGCCGCTGTATCCAAGTGTGTGTACTTCTTGACCTCTGCATGAACTTTATAATGTGAAGACTACATCAGTCCCTAACATGAACCTGAGGGCATCAGACGCCCTTTTTCATTTCTTCCAAGATGGCCACGTTGAATGTAAAAAATTGTGTTTTCTGGTCCTGGAGAGAGAACTGAGCATTTGAGAGTGCATGCTACTGCTCTGTCAGAGGACCCAGGTTTGTTTCCCCACTCTCACATAAGGCAGCTTGCAGCTGCCTGAACTCCAGATCATCCCTCTGGTTTCTCAGTATAGTACACTCAGGTGCACACACAGCAACACACACACACACACGCAGGCACACACACTAGAAATAAAACTAAAGTCTTTAAAAGAGAACAGAACACCTTATGCGCCTTGTCAGTGCTGTCCATAAGAACCAGTGGCCAAGCTTTAGCTAGAACGGCTTCAAGATCAGAATTTTGTTACTTAAAATTTTCAATTATACTATAAATTAGAAGGACTTCGGCCTAATTTAAGAATTCTAGTTTATGTAAGGACTCAGTATTTTTTGCCTAATTATTTTGAATTATAATTGTTTTTAATGTGTATTTAAGGCCAGAGGTGTTGGATTTCCTGGGGGTGCTGAGTTACAGGCAGTAGTTAGCCACCCAAGGTAGGTACTGGGATTTGAACTGAGGTCCTCTGCAATAGCAGAAGATGCTGTTGAGCCTTCTCTCCAGCAGGACTCAGTCATCTTACAAGCAAATTAGGTACTGTGTTTACAATATAAAGACACAAGCACATAGTATATACATAGAGATATCTCAAGGTTTTTCTAAGTCTTAGTTAGATCTATGATTTGTTGGGTTTTTTTTTTAAATAACCAGATTTTGCTGCTCTTATATGAGGGCTTGTTACACCATGCAGTGCAGCACAGTTGACTTATGAAGGGACACACCTTTAATGTAAGCTGATGTCCCTGTGCCTACCAGTCATTAACAGACCATAGCTCCTCAGCTAATGGTGGGGGCTTGTCTGCCCTTGCCCCATCTATGCTGGAATGTGGACTATCTTGCTGTTGTCTACACAAACACTGTTGCTGTTAGTTTAAATGTAGTTCTATCATGTCCAGAAAACACTGTTTCAGCCCAAGCTCTGGCTGCAGCAGTCATTCTTTCCCCTGTTGCTCAGTGTTTCCTGAGAGTGGGGGATGGCATGGTGTGGTGCAGATGTCCTGTTGAAGCCTGAGCACTCCACAGACACTTTCTCTTCATGTTAACCAGTTGTGAGTTTCTGTGTTTATCAGTGTCCGATGCACATGGAAATACCTCTCATGAGGTGCTGCACTTACCTATGAGCATAGACAGGTATTGAAATTGTCAGCATTTAATAGAATTACAGTAGATTTACTGCTGAGGCCTGGGACCTCTCCAGCAGACTGACAGGACAAGACATATTTTCCCTTTATGTAGGGGGCCTTAAATCCAGTTAGAATACATACAATCTGTTACCCCTATAACATTCATGATACAATTGCACCAGTGGACTTAAGTTTCAGCTGGTTGTTACTGTAGCGTTCACAGTTTACTGGTAATGACAAGTGTTGATGGCTTCCCCTCCTCAGCAATAGCATAGTGGGCAAACAAGGGCAATGCTGAGAGCCAATGTCAAGTTTTTAGGTGGGGGTGGAGTGCCTCTGGGACACTCTTGACCAACAGCTTCTGGCATGGGCTTTTTATTTGACATCCTATGGCATTCACAGTGCTCTGTGTAGGGGGGTGGTTGTGGACATTTATTATAGACATTCATTTGCAGAAATTTGGTCAGTCAAGTATTTTATTTATTTTTTCCAAAACAGGGTTTCTCTGTGTGGCCTTGGCTGTTCTGGAACTTGCACTGTATGCCAGATTGGCCTCGAACTCAGAGTTCTCTGCCTCTGCCTCCAAGGGCTGGGATTAAAGGTGTGCACAACCACTGCCAGTCCAAGTATTTTACTTTAATGTGTGCTTTAGAAATTATAGAAGTGATATGTTGGTGAATTAGAGCTCTGTCTAAAGACATATGTCATCTTTCCGTTTCTTTAATGATCTAGTAGAATTCTCACATGAAAGTGGTGTGATGGCCGAATGAAATGGCTCAGTTTATCAATTTGGCACACGTGGGAAATGGGAATCTCAGTTGAGGAACTGGCTCCATCAATTTGGCCTATGCATATGCCTTCGGGGTATTTTCTTTTCTTCTTTCTTTTTCTTTTTTCATAATTTGGAAATCTGAGTCTTAAAGAATTTTTTTTTGATTTATTTATTTTATGTATATAAATACACTGTAACTGCCTTCAGACACACCAAAAGAGGGTATCAGATCCCACTACAAATGGTTGTGAGCCATCGTGTGGTTGCTGGGAATTGAACTCAGTACCTCTGGAAGAGCAGTCAGTGCTCTTAACCACTGAGCCACCTCTCCAGCTCCAGGGCATTTTCTTGGCTGTTAATTGATGAAGGAGGGCCTACCCCAGTGTGGGTGTTGACATCCCAGGTAATGGGGGCTCGAACATGGAGGAAAAGGATAGCCCAACAAGCCAGTGAACTGAGTTCATGCATGCTCTCTACTTCAGTTCTTGCCAGCACACTCCTTCCTTCAGTCTCCTCCCCTAGTTCCCATCATTGATTGACTGTGACCTGTAATCCATGTAAACACGTTGCTGCCCAAGTTACATTTGGTAATGGTGATATGTCACAGCAACAGAAAGCAAAATGAGACAGCACTGAGAAGAACTGCTTGTCGTGAGTCCTGTTTGCTGTTTGATTAAGGAACCCAGCTGTATACTTTCTAATATTTGCCTTCAGTACAACCACACAACATGTATTCAGGTTCCTAACAAGTTGTAAGAAGTATTAACTATTGGCCTGATGAGTTGGCTTAGTGGGTAAAGGCACAAGCTATGCAACCCTGATGGTCTGAATTCAATCTCTAGAGCCCACTCCCACAAGATGTTGGTGATGTCCACTAGAGTTCTGTGGCATGCTCACACTTTCCACCCACATTATACACTAAACCAACACTTTAAAAACACGAGTAGTGTCTACCAACCCAAGTAATGTAGACAGGCAATATGTTGGGTTCTAAGCATACAGCATCCCTCTGATGACCATGAGATCATTGCTAGGATTCTTGGGGAGAAGAGGATGTTGTTTTTTTTTTAACTTAGGGTATAGTTGTCATCAACTGTTTGAGAAATCTACGCTACTCTTTACAGCTCTGGTGGGAAGGAATCCCTCTAATCTCAGTTTTCAGATATCAGGAAAACTGTTGTGTCCAGCATTTCTAAGCACACACATTCTAAGGTCAGCTGATACTGAACCCTGTTGGGTACTAGGCAATAGAACTTGGGATGACAGTTGTTAGAACAATGCAGTGCAGAAAGGGGAACTGCACAGCCATCTGCACGAGAGCTTATCCTACTTTGATGTTTCTTTCCCAGAAAGCTCCAAGTTACTTTTGGCATCTGTGTTTGTGGGAATCTTGCTCTGTATGAGCAGCAGAATGTGATGACCAGGACAACTTGAACCCTTGTTTTGTTTTGTTTTTGTTTTTCGAGACAGGGTTTCTCTGTGTATCCTTGGCTGTCCTGGAACTCACTTTGTAGACCAGGCTGGCCTCAAACTCAAAAATCCACCTGCCTCTGCCTCCCAAGTGCTTGGATTAAAGGCCTGCGCCACCATTGCCCGGCTCCAACTTGAACCCTTGTGGGACATAGTGCCATGTCAGCTTCTTATTAATTCTGTATACCTCTGTGGTTCCATGAGGCTGACTTTCCTGGAAATGTATGTGTGTGCTTTTAGGAGTCAGTGAGCTTTGAGGATGTGGCTGTGAAGTTCACGCAGGAGGAGTGGGCTGTGCTGGACCCATCCCAGAGGATGCTGTACAAAGATGTCATGCAGGAAACCCTGAGGAACCTGGCCTCTCTAGGTACACATGGGCATCGGCTTCTCTATTCCATCAGGGACAAGTGTTTCTAGATAATCAGTATTGATGTATGAGTTGCAATATGGAAAAGGGAATTGGGGAGAATTTGTCAGATGGGATATACTGGATGTTTAGCTGGCATCCAGTACTTTTTCTCTAATTAATAATTAGTAATTGTTTTTCTGTGTCTGCATTTTAGGAAACAAGTCGGGCAAACAGAAGGTTGTAAATGAGTATGAAAAACTGTGGAGAAAACTAAGGTAATTTGTTTCCCACAAGATAGCCATATTTCACAATGTTGTTATGTTAGAACATTTTACAGAGAAGTAAAAGATGGACTTGATGTCAAGCATCAAGCCAATTTCATCTCCAGAAAATTTCTCTCAAAATTGTGCTTTACACATCAGCACTAGAAGATGCCATATATTACAGTATAGAGAACTAGAATATGTTGATGTCAAATGTAATGTATTACATAGCTCATATGATACATACTTTATGCCACACAGTGTATCTTAGTTTGGTTTTGTATTGCTGTATTCAGGACCATGAGCCAAGGCAGCATGGGGTGGAAAGGGTTAATTTCACCTTGTCTTAGCAGTCCATGATCAAAGGAAGTCAGGGCATGAACTCAAGTAGGAGCCTGTAGGCATGAACTGAAGCCAAGGCCATGGAGGAGTGCTGCTTACTATCCAGCCCTGTGTTTACTCAGTTTTTTTTGTTTTGTTTTGTTTTTCATGTACCTCATGACCCCTACCCCAGGAATTGTACTAGTCACAATGGGCTGGATCATCAATAAAGAAAGTACTCCACAGGCATCCTTACATGCCAGTTCAATGAGGACATTTTTTCAACTAAAGTCCTCTAGGTTTTGTTCAGCTGACAAAAATACTGACTAGTGAAATCGCTTCTCTGTCATTATGACCCACAAAGACCTCAGTATTTAGCCATAATCTGTCCTGTTCTCAAGATGTCATTTTAATATTAATATCACAGTTTAAAACATTAGATATTTTAAGATATTGCAACAGTTGAAAAGTCCAAGTGCTCCTTAAAAAACAAGTGTATCTTCAAAAGTCAAAAGTCTCTGAACTGTGGGTCCTTGCAACATTAAAAAAAAAAAAATGTTACATGCTTTCTTACTCTAATGGAGAAGAACCAGGGCATAGTCACAATTAAACCAAATGGAAACCAACTTTCAGCAGTATAAACATTAGGCTCCCACTCCTGGAAATGAAACACTATCTCCTGGGCTCCCAAGTGGACAGCTCCACTTTCTCAGAGGTGCTACCAGCAGCACACAGATTGTCCCCCAGGGTCAAGCCAGTGCCGCATCATTTGTTTTTCTGGGCTGTCATTCTATCCTACTGTAATCTCCTTTATGTTTTCCACTGTACCTGAGGCTCAACCTTCTCCTACATAGACAGAGGGAAGGGATTATTTGTCTTACATGTCCTGGTCACACTCCATCATTAAGAGAAGCCAAAGCAGGAACTCAAGGCAGTCAGGGGGGCAGAGAACTGAGACTGAGACCATGGAGGAAACTGCTTACTGACTTGCTCTTCAGGGCTTGCTCAGCCTGCTTTCTTATAAAATAAGAACCACCTGATGCCCAGGGGTGACACCACCCACAGTTGGCTGGTCCCTCCCATATTGATGATTAATAGCAAAATGCCTCTGCAGATTTGCCTGAAGATGATCTAATGCAGACATTTTCTTAGCTGAGATTCCTGTTTTCAGATGAATCTACTTTGTATCAAGTAAGACAGACAAAACTAGACAGGACACCTCATCATTTCAAAATGGTATACAGGGGAACCAAAAAATTGCCTATCTAGTAATAGTGCTGGCCATCAAATCATAATGGTCTGAGTTCAGTTCCCAGAACCCACATAAAATGATATATAGCTGTAATCCCAGCACTTCTCAGAGAAACCTGCTTCAACGACATGGAAGCCAAGGATACTCTTGAAAGTTGTCCTGAGCGTCTCCCATGAGCCGTAGCACACACCCACAAACATAGTAAATGAACACATTTATAAAGCTTAATGTTGTATTGAGCTGTCTACTAGCTATGGGTACAAGTTGGGAATGACTAATTGTTAGTTTTTTTCCGTAGTTTTACAAGTATTTAAATACAGAAGGTGATTTGTCTGATATCATTGCACATTCAAAATGTTCCAAAGATTGTGAATTGAGATATATGTTGAAATGCTTCGTGAATGTTTAGTGTTCTCAAGGAGACATACCTCACCATACATGAATCCCAATGTTTCTATTGTGACTGTCCTCAAGTGGACTTGAAAAGCATGCAATCTGAACATGTTACAAACTGTTTCCCAGCATAAAACCAGCATTTCTGTGTTTACTCATTAGTAAGCACAGTCTCAGTTGTTACTCTTCATTTGTTTTGCAGCAGCCAACTGGTGGAGAAATTCTGTGACTATAATGAAAGTCATCAGTATCCAGAAATCTTCAGCTGCAATCCAGGGCAGTCTGCGAGCCGGAAATCTTGTCCAGGACTTGCTACATTTGAAAAGAATGTCCGTGTAGAAGGTAGAATTGGCCACTCATCTCCGGGTGTGCTCCTGAACCATCAGGTAGGACCTTGTGAAGACCAGGAACATGGACAGACGTTGTATAAACACAGGGAGTTTGGGAGAAGCTCCAGTTCTCCTTCACCCCTTCAGATGCATAAAAGCACTCACACTGGAGAGAAGCCTTCTAAAAATAAGGACTATAAAGAAGACCTTCCATGTGTCAGATCTGGCCAAATGTATGAACAAAATGACTTTTCAAAGAAGTCTTATGTGCACAAGCCATGTGGGAAAGGCTTCACGTATCCCAGTCCTTTACCAAGGCATGAGAAGAGTCACAGTGTTAAGAAGCCCTACGTGTGTGAACTGTGTGGGAAAGGCTTTGCTCGGTTTGGTAACCTTTTAAGGCATCAGAGAACTGACACGGGTGAGAATCCTTTTCTGCCTGATCATTATGCAAAAACTCTTCCTCGTTCTGCTTGCCTTAGAAGAAGAATGAGTATTCACAATGGTGAGAAACCCTATGTGTGTGACCAGTGTGGGAAAACTTTTCTTGATTCTACTTACTTTCGAATACATAGAAGGATTCACACTGGTGTGAAACCCTACGTGTGTAAGCAATGTGGGAAGGCCTTCACTGCTTCTCGGTACCTCAAATCACATGAACTGACTCACACTCGGGAAAAGTCTTATGCTTGTGAGCAGTGTGGGAGCGCCTTCACGTTTTGGTATCAATTTCAGAAGCACAAAGTAACTCACAGTGGTGTGAATCCTTACATTTGTAAGCAATGTGGGAAAGGCTTTACTTACTCCAGTTCCCTAAAAACTCATGAAAGAATTCACACTGGTCAGAAGCCCTATGTGTGTAAGCACTGTGGGAAAACCTTTGGTAGTTCCGGTAACCTTAAAAGACACGGAAGTACTCACACTGGTGAGAGACTCTACGTATGCAAGCAGTGTGGGAAGTCATTCAATAATCACAGTTCCTTTCAGTTCCACAATCGAATGCATACTGGAGAGAACCCCTACAAGTGTAAGCAGTGTGGGAAGGATTTAGCTTCTTCTTCCTCCCTTCAGAGCCACGAAAGGAATCACTCTGGAGAGAAGCCTTATGCGTGTTTGCAGTGTGGGAAAGCTTTCAGTTCTGACAGCTCTCTTCGGAAACATAAAATAATGCATAGTGAAGAAAAACCCTATGTATGTAAGCACTGCGGGAAGTCTTTTCGCCGCTTTTTTGAGGTTCGGGTGCATGAACGAATCCACAGTAGCGAGAGACCCTATGAATGCGAGACATGTGGAAGAGGCTTTTTGAGTTCAACTCATTTGCGAAGACATGTACCTATTCATAGTAGAACAGATAAGAATGTTAGTAAATGACATGAGATACTGTCTGCTAGCTCTCACAAAGTCAGACAACATGATTAGATTACGCTAGCAATGTGGGGAAATAACAAACAAACTCCAGAGAAGGCATCCTTTTGAATTGGTGTAGATATTACTACTAAAAATTCTCTTCTAATATACATGGAAGCAGACACTGGAGAAAAGCTGCAAGCCACATGATAAAGTCTTCAGAGCTCTTTTCATTGTGGAGAAGATGTGAAATCGCTCACACTGGAGAGAAAGCTTATGCCTGCCATGTGGAAAGCCTTTAGTTCTTAGGGGCCTTTCCAGAGACATTGTAGTCGTCATTTGGAGAGAAAACCTTCGTATATAATGTGGCAATTTGAATAAGAATGCTCCAAATATGCTTATATATTTGAATGTTTAATTACCAGGGAGTGGAACTGTTTTGAAAGGCTTATAAGAATTAGAAGGTGTGATCCTTTTTGGAGTAGATGTGAACTTTTTTGAGTTGTGATTGAGGTTTCTGAAGCCCATGCCAGATGCAGTCACTTGATCTCTGTGTGTGTGGATCAGGATGTAGTTCTCAGCTACTGCTTAAGCCCCCAGACATGGTGCTCATGGTCTCCGTCGCTGAAACTGTAAGCAAGCTCCCAATTAAATGCTTTGTCTTATAAGGGCTCCTTTGTCATAGTGTCTCGTCACAGCAGTAGAACAATGTCTTAAGACATATAGAGAATCTTACAAAACTTTCAGCCATCCCAGGTTTTTTTTTTTCTTAATAGACATGAAATAAATCACTGTGGGGTAGCCTAACATACAGGATTTGTGAAGTCTCCATAATCACCTTGGCAGCACTTAAAAGGAATGCATTGAGAAAACTCCTGGCATTAGAAAGCGTGAGGGAAGATTTCTGGGTTCAACTCAAAAATTAAGAAATAGCTAGGTTTGGGAAATGAGTTTGATTAAAAGAGGTAGTTGATTTTAGTCGATCTCATGTACAAGTCTGCGCTCCCTCTGGTGGTCAGTCCTTCCCAGGGCTGAGACTTGCTACAAATATCACCGGATATGGTGGCCTGAGCATGTAATCCAAGCTCTTGAGAAGGATTCCAAGTTTCACAACTGTGTGGCCTATGTATTGAATTCCTGGTATTCCCAGGGAAACTGGGTTCCCCTTTTAGGGATTATATCTTGATAATAGTAGAATTTAACAAGTGAGCCTAGAAGAAATCTCAATTTAATAATCTCAAGTTTGAGTAAAAAGCCACAAACCAGGCAAGCTATAGGCAAACTATAGGTCTTGAAGGAAGTGTGTGCTAGTGTCTTCCCCCCATTCTTTCCCTCCCTCTCTAACCCCTTCTCCCTTTTTAACTTTAAATTTTTTTATTTCACAAATGTGAGTGTTTTGCTTGCATCTCTATCTGTGTTCCATGTGTGGACCTGATGCCCAAGTAGGCCAGAAGAAGGCATTGGACCCCCAAGAAGTGGAGTTACAGATGGTTTGAACCTCCATGTTGGGATGTTGGGAATTAACACCAGGTCCTCTGAAGAGCTGTCAGTGCACCTAGCCACTAAGCCATGTCTCCATCCCCTCCTGTTTCTTTGAAGCAGGCTTGGCCTAGGTAATAACTGCCAGATAACTTGATTCGTAGTGTATAGCCCAGATTGTCCTTACACTCACTACAATGCTCCTGCCTTATTCTGTCATCACAGTTTGAAGTAGTATTTTGGCAAGAAGTATATGTTTTCATTTTCAAAAAATGCACAGCAAAAAATATTCAGTTGCCCATTTCCTGCATTTTAAGCAAGTGCTTTCCTTTATATACAAGTCTGGTCTTCTTTGATAGATAGGTGAGCACAGACACCAAGCGCTTTCCTTTATATACAAGTCTGGTCTTCTTTGGTAGATAGGTGAACACAGACACCATTGGCTCCATCTTATTACATATTATTAGTTTCTGAAGTGGTCACGCCTAACAGCATCAAGTATATTTAACCACAAATAGGCATTCTAACCATGAAGAGACACAGATAGCAAGATGCTGCTGCAGTTTGACTTGGTGACCACCTTGCCTCCTCGATGATTTGGAGTGATCTCCTTGGAAAAGTGGAAGCTTTTTGAAACCATGCATACCTATAATTTAGTCAGTTGCAGTTATTTTGGTGCATGACTTAATGGGTAAGTATGGCCGTGATAAACACAGCAGTGATAAACACATGGCAGTAGTGGTGCATGCTTTAATCCTAGCATTTGGGAGGCAGAGGCAGATGGATTTCTGAGTTTGAGGCCAGCCTGGTCTACAGAGTGAGTTCCAGGACAGCCAGGGCTACACAGAGAAACTCTGTCTCGAAAAACCGAAAAAAAAAAAAAAAACAACAACAACAAAAAACCCCACCACAAGTCAAACAACTTGGGGAGGAAGGGTTTATCTGACTTAGACTTCAAATCACAGTTCATCAGCAAAGGAAATCAAGACAGGAACTCAGGACAGGAACCTGGAGGCTAATGCAGAGGTCGTGGAGGAGTGCTGGTCACTGGCTTGCTCACAGTGGCTTGTCAACCTGTTTTCTTATAGAACCCAAGACCACCAGCCCAGGGATGGCACCATCCATAATGGGCTGGGCCCTCCCCATCAACCTCGAAGTGAGAAAATGCTCTACAGCCCAGTCTTGAAGCATTTTCCTAATACTGGTTCCATCGTCTCAAATGATTGTAGCCTGTGTCAAGTTGGCATAACTAACCAGTACAGTGCAAGAATATGTGAAAGGAAAGGACAGCAGTGCTTTGTATGTGTGACTTGCTGATGTTCCCATTCAGCTGATGTTCTTCATTCATGAGCCAACCTGTCAAGACCAGCTTTGTTTTCCTAAGGTGCTCAGGTTGCCAATCTCATACCCAGAATCATGCCTTCCTATTTTTTTCAGTGTCCCTCACGTTACCATAGTCAACCTAACATTTAAAACTTTTATTTTTATATATTTATGTATAAATATGACACATTAACATTTTTTATATTTATTTATATGTGTGAGTATGGACATGTGTGATGGTGGCCCCAGAGGCCAAGAGGTCATTAGATGCCTTAAGTATATTGGTTCTCAACCTGTGGTTTGGGGACCTTTTAACAACCCTCTCTCTCCAAAAAAATATTTACATTACAGTTCTTAAGAGCAACATTACAGTTATGAAGTAGCAACAAAAGTAATGTAATGGTTTCAGTCACCAAATGAGGAACTGTATTAAAGGGTTGCAGCATTTGGGAAGCTTGAGAACCACTCACACTACCTTAGAGCTAGCTGGAGTTAGTTGGGAGCTGACCGTAGGTGCTAGGAACTGAAGTGTGGTCCTGCCCAAGAGCACAATGCTCTTAGTCACCGAGCTGTATACCCATATCCTAAACATAGTGTTTGTTTTCACCACAACAAAGAGAAACCTCTAGTACAGCAGCAGCCTGGATGGCTAATGGGGCTCCATCTGAAAGCCTCTGAGGATTTGCTCTCCTATTCTCAGACCCACACACAGTCATGCACATGTAAACAAAATTAAAAAGAAATACTTTACAACAGCATTTTGTTTCCAATTTTGTTATTGTTTTGTTTCTGATGCAGGTGTGGGGGTAATGAGGGCTGGGCCCAGAACTTCACATAAACTCTACAAAGGCACTGTCACTGAGAAGGCTAGGCTGGCTGTATTGACAAGCTTCAAATTGGCAGTTCAGGAGACAGGCCTAAATCTCTGTTTCCAAGAACTGGACAAGTCCAGCCAAGCCCAGGCAAGTCAGTTACTAGAAAAAACAAAAACAAACAAACAAACAAAAAAACCCAGGCTTCAGGCAGCTAGTCAGAAGCTGCCGGGCCACCTGACCTGAGGGAAGGACGATGGGTCAGCGGTAGTTTCCAGCCGCCACATCCCATAATCGCTCTGGAATGTCCCTAGATATGAACTCAACAGATTAAGATAGAGGTCACCTACCTCGGAATTCCCCTAATGTGCTTTAAGTCAGGCCTGCGAGCTCACTTCTGGGATCTCTCTATCTTGGTAATGGGAGACCCCAGCATGCCGGCTTCTACAGAATAAAACACTCTTTGTGTTTACACACTACTTGAGTTCGGCGTATCATTCTTCCAAGAATCATGGACCCTTGCCCCATTAAGATGCCTCTCTAGCCCTGCAGTCATCCTGGAAAGTACTTGGCCTTTGGGATTGGCTTTGAGGGAGACCAAAATAGCCAAAGAGTAGGAAATCAGATATAGCCGCTGATTATTGTTCTGAAAGGAGTTTCCCACCCAGCCCCTAGGTCTGTAATTGCCTTCACGCCCCTGTGCTTTCTTCATCACCCCCTACTGGTGCTCAATGGTGCTCCTGCTTGGCTGACACCAGGATTCTGGGATCAGAAGTGATGAGTCTGTAATTTGATCTCAGTTGCTTCTTCTGTTACTCTGGCTTGGGGAGGCCGGCCTAGGGCTCACTGCCCTATCGTGGTCTTGAGTGCTTGTATTGGCCAACAAGGATTTGCGCCTTAAGTGAAGCGATCTGCCAGTATCACGTGTATTTCTATTCCTGTACATTAGGTACCCGTGTGTTCTTTGAAAGTAGATCCTAGAATGCAGTCCTTGGTATCCAGGTCGCCTTCACTGACTGGAGGAGAGGCAGGAGGACACCAGAACATCCAGAGTCTGGAAATGGTGAGTGCTGCAATCTGGAGGCGGTAAGGGATACCCGACCGACCTCCTGCATGGCGCTGAGTCTGGTCTGCTCTAACCCGCTGGTCCCTTCTGCTTCTGGGATCATGCTGGGTGGAGCTGGGCCAGCAGGCAGAGCCTGGGTTCTGTCCTTATCTGAGCTTCGGGGATGCAACCTCTTAGCTTAGCGCCCGCTGCCCGGGTCCCTACAGTCTGGGTCGTGTCGGCAGACAGTGCGTGGGCCACCTTAGGAGTCAAACTGGGGCTCTTTTGCAGAGATAAGTGAGTGGAATCCGCATGGATGATAGCTATTAAATCACTGCCCCGCTCTCTCCCTAAAATCTCGCCACACTCTAGGTAATGTCTCAGGGCGCAGCTACTCAGAGTATTTGTGACTCTCAGTGTTACAAACTAACAAAATGGGGCAGAGAAGCATCCGGACATAATCACAGCCCGCGGAGCCACTTTATTGGAATAGTGATGGACCGCTTTATTCCCTGGATGAGTTGAGTCCATCTAACAGGGCTTGTGGATTTACAAGGTAGCCACCAGGAAGTTCAAGCTTTTTGTTGGTTTGGTTCGGTTCGGTTGGGAACAGAGGGTTAGGGGAACTCCATCCCCTGGCATCTTGTTTCTGCATTTAGAGCGAAATTAATAGTCAGGCTGGGATTGAGAATTTTTTATAACTAGGGGCTATTGCCCTGCACAGCCTGACTCAATTTCTCATGACCCGAGGTTTTTAATCCACCCAAAGAGCAGCTGCAGTTAAGGTGGGAAAAATGACTGGATGCAGGATAGCTTAGAGTCATGGCTCTCTAGTGGTTTGTAGAGGGAGGGGGATGTGCTTTTCCAGTCAGGGTTTCTCTGTGTAGCCTCTGGCTGTCCTGGAACCCACTTGTGGATCGGGCTGATCTCAGACTCAGAATTGTCTCCCCCCTCTTTCTCCCCCTCCCCCTACTCTCCCTCCCCCTCCCCGATCCCCACTTCCCCTCCCTTTCAAGGGCTGGTACTAAAGGCCTGCACCACCACACCCCTTTTCAGGGCTCTAATCAGGTGTCTTGACTGTATTTATGCCTATCTGAGGGTATCAGCTTTCCTGGAACTGAAGTTACAAGCAGATGTGAACTGCTATATGGGTGCTGGAAATTGAACCAGGGTCCTAACCTCTGAGCCATCTCTTCCACCTCTTGATAACCATTTTTTAATTATTTATTTTATGTATATGAGTGCTCTATCTGTGTATACGCCTGTGTGCCAGATCCCATTCCAGATGTTTGTGAACCACCATGTGGTTTCTGGGAACTGAACTCAGGACCTCTGGAATTCGGAAGAGCAGCCAATGCTCTTAACCCCTAAGCCATCTCTCCAACCCTTTGAAAACCATTTTTAATGGTCACTTATTGCACTTATTGTTGTGCTTTATAAAAAGACCAGAATATGTTTGGTAGAGGTCAGTCTGGTGAGGTGGGAGGGATGCACCTGCCAGCCCATGGTGAGGCATCCCTTCTCCCTGAGGGACCAGCCATATTGTAGAAGAGAGTTTATTTAGGGCATGGGGAGGAGAGTTGAGAAGGGAGTAGAGACAGAGAAAGACAGAAGGCGGGGGTAGGGGGAGAGGCTGGCCAGGAACACATAGGAAGAGAAGGAGAAAGGGGTCAGGGAGAGAAGAGAGTCAGAGAGAGAAGGGGCAGAGAGCAATTTTTGCTTTTATAAGCTGCCCTTGGGATGACTTTGAGTATTCAATAAGTAAGAAAGACACCTAAACCAATAGAAGAAGCCATTTGGAATAAGACTTCCATTTTGAGTAGGGGTCGAGTGACGTTTTAAGTTCCCAAACTGCCATGGGAATTGACATTCTGACATCCTGGTTGGCAAGTTAACTCATGAATGTTAGGCAAGCAACACCTGTGTCACCCTGCCACAGTTGAATAACCCAACCAATGAGGACAGGATAAATGTACAACAAAGACATATTCCTAAGGAAATCCCCTATCCCTAAATCCTGAATGATGGAATAACTTGGCACAGATGTTTGTGGATTTCACACTTAAAAGGTCTATAGGATTCTGGCTGGGGGGCAGGTTGCAAGCAGCTCCATCAGTCCTGGGGCAAATGCTTAATAAACTATTCCTGTCTGACTAAGGTCTGTGTTCCTGTGATTTGTGAGGAGACCCCCCTGGACCCCAACAATGGAAGAAAGAGATCTACGGAAGCCCCTAAGTCCTGAAATGAGATCAAAGTGAAGTAGAGGCCAGGGATGTGAAATGCAAGCAGTCCGGGTCAAGGTGCGGTTCCACCCTGCACGGACCCACCACTAGTGGGCTTCAGGCTCACCCTGTTAGGTGATCTGACAGATTGTTAGAAGGGTGTTAAGTCCCTTTCTGAGAGACAAGCTCTCCTCTCTGATTGGTTCCTTCTTTCTTTTTCCCCCTCTTCCCTCACCTTCTTGCTCCGGCCCAAAGGTTTTTTATTTATTAATTATATGAAACTACACTGTAGCTATCTTCAGACACCCATAAGAGGGCATCAGACCCCATTACAGATGGTTGTGAGCCATATGGTTGTTAGGATTTGAACTCAGGACCTCCAGAAGAGCAGTCAGTGCTTTTAACCACTGAGCCATCTCACCAGCCCCCCTTCTCCTTCTTTCAGCCTGAGATTCCTAAGGAGATTCCCATTTCTTTGGGGTCCGTTGTTTCAGAGTCTCTTTAGAACATCCTCAATTCTGGCAGGCTGGCTACAATGGCAAAATGTATTGAATACTCAAATTCAACAGCATTTTTGGTTTCATTGTGTTAGGGTCCGTGGTTCTTAGACTCAACTAGCTCTATCTCTAGGTACATTCCAGAACCATTGCTGGGACATGGGGGAATGTTGCTGGGACTGTTGCTGGGGAAGTCTGAAAACTGTTGCTGACTCTTTGCCCTTTCCTCTGGCCAGGTGGCCAGACAGCTTCTGACAGCAGGGCACTTTATGACTGGTTGCCTGAGGCCTAGGTTTTTTTTTCAGTCACTGACTTGTGTCAGCTATGCCAGCATAGCTGACTGAGTTCCTTGGATCGGAGGAGGGCTGAGGGCGAGAGAAAGAAAGACAAGCAGTCATCTGGTAAAGAACCAAATGCTATATTTTCAACTGTGTAGATCCCTTTTATACTCCCCACAAAACAGGAACACAAACAGGAACAGGAATAAAAACAGGAACAAGGAGATACACTTGGCAGCCTACCACCTAAGTTTGGATTTCTCCTTGAGCAGTCTTCTCAGGGAAATGCATAGAGATGGAGGATCGGGCATAACAGCACAGGTGCAGAGGATGGTGACTCACAGACTTGCCTGTAGTTTCCTAGACTTGCCCAGTTCTTGGAAACAGGGATTTAGGCCTAGTCTTCTGAACTTCCAATTTGAAGCCTGTCATGGAGTCAGCCTGTCTCAATTGATGGTGAAGACCCCCACTCCGGGGAGACCCTCACTCAAGTCTCGGGATGACGCGACCACCCAGTAATTCTCGAAAGACTCCGAAACTGGATGCAACAGCAGAGGTTTATTCGGGAGGAACAGTCGGCTGTTGATCAATTCGTTTGCTCACGCAGGAGCTGAATTGACCCCGACTGACGGTCTGAGGAGAGTTTTTAAAGGGGAAAACCACAAACCAGGGGATGAGGAGGGGGCGAGTGGTTGCCAAGGAGACATAACATAAAAATATTGGAACATTCCAGAGGAACCCATCAGGGTCGTGTGAAAACACTCTGTACACTTATTTTTCTCAGGAATGCGGTCCTGCCCTGTCATTGTGGTCCTGCCCAGTCACTGTGGTCACCAGTTCCTTGGTTCCACCTAGCTGAATTGCATTCTTCTCTTTTTGGGGTTAGCCAGTTCCCATAACTGGCCAGTCCACATTCTTAGCCTGCTTCAGAGAAAATTTTCCATGCCTTTTAAAGAAAAACCTAAAGAAGAACCTATGTATATTTTATAAAATGATCTTTATAATTTTTCATTTTACATTGGTAGTTTGCCAAGTAAGCCTGACTTTGCTTCCTACCTGCTCAGTGGCAGTGTGAGCTCTTTTATTCCAGTTTTTTATCCTGTTTGGTTTTTTTGAGACTAAGTCTTACTCCTCTTGGGCTGAAACTGCTTATAACAGGCCTCACTGTGGTAGAATTCAGAGAGAGCAGCCTGGCTTGCTTCCAGGGTGCTGTCAGTAAAAGAATGTGCCACCATGCTTTCCCTGTAATCCCAATTTTGTTGTTGCATTTGTTTGGTTTTTGAGACATCGTTTAACCGTTTTTGCACTAGCTGACATGCTACTCCCTCTGTAAGCAGAGCAGGCTGGCACTGGACTCAGAGCTGCCTGGCTCTGCCTCCCGAGTGCTGGCATGGAAGGTGTGTACTACCGCACCTAGCCCTTTGATTCCAGTTTGAATCAGTGACATCAACTGATAGGTTATTTTCCTCCAATCCAAGTCAGATTACATTATATGAAAGGCAAGTTTATTATATTAAAGTTTATTGGGACTGAAGCCAAGGGAGCCGCCACAGGGGTGGTGGGAGGAGAAATAGAGAAAAGGGCAAAGAGAAAGAAGAGAAGGAGAGACCAAAATGCCTGCATTATATAGGAAGGAGTCTCTGGGTGAAGGGTATGCCAGGTGGGGACTGAGGGATGCTGGGAGAACCTGGAGGCCAGGTCTGCTTTGGTATGTAAAATATACACCTCAGTCCCTTGTCCGAAACCAAACATCAGCCACACCCCTCACATTGACATTTCACATGAGAGACAACGCAGATCACAGAATGGCTAGGAAATGGTTAAAGAGGCGGCAGAGATCCCTCTTGACATCATAGACAGAGAGCTGAAGTAGGTGAGGCAGAGTCTGTAGGGGACCAGATAAGGTTTGCGGTGTGGCTGCAGGAGTTCCTGTGTAAAGTGACACATGACCAGTTTCTGGTTTGATGAAGGGAAGGTTTTTATTGCAGAGATGAGAGACAGACCTGCCTGAGCCATCTGCATGGCCAGAGCCAGAGGAGAGCAGCAGGGGTTACAGAATAGAGAATCCATCGTAACAGATGTGTAACAGGTACATATGTTAACACCATACTTTTGCCATGCTAATAGGTGCAGCAGGCAGCCCTAGGTGGTCCCTCCCATTTTCCAGAGGCAATCTCTCAACCGGAAATGCTCTTATCCTCCAGGTTAAGCTCATTGGGCTGCCTTTTGGAGTTTGGGAATTGGTGTATCTCCAGAATCTGACATCCCAGCCTTTGGTTGATGATAAGAGGAGACAATGATCCCAACTGTAAATGCTTCTCAGCAGAAATTAGGGGTCCAGGAAGTCTGAAATTCTGGTCAAAGGCTAGGAGAGGGAGGAGATTCAGGTATGGCAGGGCATATTTCTCGATAGTTTAAGGGTCTATGATTCACTAAAGAATGATATCCTGGATTTAAATAGATGTAAATGTAAAGAATGTTTTATTCTATAGAAGTCTAGCATGATGGAGTTTCTCATTATCAAGATAGACAACCTAGTGAGTTCAAATGCCTGATTTAAAGCACATTAGGGTAGGTGGGCTTTGTCTTACTCTATCTCTAGTAACTGGCTTGCCTGGGCTTGCCCAGTTCTTGGGCCTCGGCTCCTAAACTGCCAATTTGAAGTCTATCATGGAGTCAGCCTAGCCTTCTCATTAGCAGCTGGTTGGCAGGTCCAGCCTGAAGAGACTGGAAGCAATCACAGTGGCTGAGCTGGTTTACACTGACTTCTGCAAATCCAGAGCTGACTGATTCTGCAGTACCTCCCCGGGGCCAGCATGACTCTTTGGAACAAATGTACAGGCTGCAGATGATTCCTTGGGTGATGTCTGTTAGCTGGATGGAAATCTGCTGGGACAGATACTGTAATGGTTCATGATTTGCCAAAAAATTATACCTCAGACTCTGTGGGGAAAATTTAAAAAGGCCGCCACAGCGACGCAAGCCCCAGAGGGGCTTCCGCCGCCGTGGCGGGTCCCACATTAGAGAGAGAGGTCCTATGGTTCCAGCGGCCTGAGGGCCTTGGCAGCGGCAGGCCCCACTAACACGAGGAAGTCCTTGGTTCCAAAAAGGTTTATTGTCATGGCGGATAATAGATGGATCTAAGCATACCCCCCCAAAAAAACTCAGGGCAGTCCCGAGTTATATATATAGGGAGGGAGAAAGGGGGAGGATTGGGGGAGGATCTGGGGGAGGCATGTTTAATTTGCTCTGCCCTCTGGCCTTCATTAGTATGTAAATCCCTAGGGCCTGAGGCCTATAGCCTGGCCTATGTAGTAATTCTATGGAGACTGTGACCGCTTTTTCAGGATCCTGGGTTCTGGGGGACGTTGAACTCCTGCCGGTTCTCATGTAGAATCTCGCCCAGAATCTACAGAGTCTCGGGGTTCTAGATGCTTGCTCAACCATGACCCAGGATACCCTTACGCAGTCCCACAAGACTCAAATAGCATGTCAACATAAAGAGTGTTTTATTCTGCAGAAGTCTGGCATGCTGGGGTCTCCCATTACCAAGACAGAGACCCCTGAAGTGAGCTTGCAGGCCTGATTTAATGCACATTAGGGGAATTCTGGGTAGGTGATCCCTATCTTAATCTGTTGAGTCCATCTCTAAGAACATTCCAGAACCGTTATGGGATGTGGCAGCTGGAAACTGTGGCTGGGGAACTTTGAAAACTGTTGCTGACCCATTGTCCTTGCCTCGGGTAGCAGGGCAGCTTCTGACTAGCTTCCTGAGCCTGTTTTTTGTTTTTTGTTTTTCCCTAGTAACTGACTTGCCTTGGCCTGCCTGAACTTGCCCAGTTCTTAGGCATAGTCTCCTGAACTGCCAATTTGAAGCCTGTCATGGAATCAGCCTAGCCTTCTCAATACACAGTCTATTTACAGAGACATAAAGTTACAGATTCAGATAAGGTAAAGTTAAGGAGTGTAGGTGGAAGTCTCTGTCTTGTCTGCTGTCTACTGCCACCCTGGCTCTCCTCTGCTCAGTTTCCTTGCAGCTCCACAGTCCCGACATGCCTTCCGGCAGTTTGTCTGGACAGCCTCCTTTCCCAGGAACTGTTTACCCCAGTTTAGACTGCCAGTAGGAATCCTCAACAGTCTTCCAAGTTTGTACTCTTTCTGGATACTTACATTTTGTTTACCTGCTGTTTACCACCTGAGACTGGTGAAAGCTCTTCCTCGGGGCAAATGTTTCAAATTGTAGAGAATGTTTCAGTTTGAAGGAAGATGTCCTATAAGAATGAGCTAGCTTTTAAACAATAGGGATTTGTTTTGATCCTCTCATGGAAGCAACACTAACCCAAGGATCAATGTGATAACAGTTTAAAAAAAATGGCACCCCATCAGAATATCCAAGTATGTGTCGGTCTTCTCTTTGAATTTTATAATGTGAAGACCCCATCAAATCTCCAACATGACCCTGGAGACATCAGATTCCATTTTAAGTTTCCCCTAGGAAGGTCACATTGAGTTTTTAAATTTTTGGTTCTTGGGCCTGGAAAAATAACTGAGCAGTTCAGAGCTCACTCTGCCTTTGCAGAGGACCCAGGCCTAGTTTCCCAACACCCACATCAGGGGACTCATAACTGCCTGTAACTCCAAATCAAGGGAGATTCAGCACCCTCTGCTGGCCTCTGACGACCCTACACTCAAATGCACATACCCTCATCACATACAAATATTAGAAATAAAACTAAAACGTTTAAAATAAATATTAAAAAAAACATTTTATGTGCTGTCAATGCTGTTCTCCAATTAGCATATCATAAGGATAACTGGCGTCCAAGGTTAACTTGTAAGGGATCCAGGATCAGGCTTCCTCTTTTACATTTTTAAATACTTTGTAAACTAGAATGACATTGGCCTAATTTCAGAGTCTTAGTTTATGTGATGATTCACCATTCTTTCTCAAATATCTAAAATTTTGTTTTTTAAAACAAAGCAAGAAGTGTTGGATTTTCTGAGTTACAGGCAATAATTACCCACCTGATGTAGATTCTGGGACTTGAACCCAGGTTCTCTACAAGACAGCAAATGATGTTGAGCTGTCTTTCCAGCTGTGCTCACTCATAAGCAAATCTGATACTGTGTGTACAGGATAAAGATGTATGGACATGAAGACAGTGCTTATACACAAATAGCTGAAAGAGGAATTTTAAGATAGTTAAATAGTATAACAAGAATACAAATAGTTAGAATTGCAGGTCAATTAGCTTGCTAACCCAAGGAAGGCCATTACAGGGGATGCAGAACAGGGAAACAAAGGTCAATTGAGTGTTCCGGGAATCTGTTCCCGGGGTATCTGACTTAGCCTCTGGAAAAACTCCCACCAGAGGTCCCAAGGACTTGTAAATTAGATTCAGCCCGATAGTCTATTGGCTCAGATAAGCATTCACACTGGGTCCCAAGGCCACAGAAACCAGAGACTGTTCTCGTGAGGTCTGCTTACACACATTACAGACATTTGAAATAACCAATTGTGTGTGATTACCCACAACCCTCTCCCTCCCCCCAGCCTTTACATATAAAAACCCTAAGCTATTAGGTCTCAGAGTCGATTACTCCTACCTCCTTCGTGAGGCACATGACGACCGGAAGTTTAGAAAAAGACCTGACTCATGTTATTACAGCAAGAGGTCTCTGGAGTGTCTTTGGGGGGGTTGCATCCTTCCTGGGCTCCCCCTGGAGGAGTCTTCCACAGCTGCCATAAAGGTAGCTCTTTAAGTCAAAGATTTTAAAGCTTTTACTTCCAGCTATGATTTGTCAGTTTTTGTGCTAGTGTTAATTTTATTGTTGTAAAGTGTTAATTAGACCTTCATCTAAACCCTGGCTGCATAAAGCCATGAATTTTAATAGAAACAAAGAAGACAAATTAGATGCAGTGACACAGATGCTACACAGATCTCTAAAAGCATGCAGTATCAGTTTGGTTTTGGATTTATCTATTAATTAATTAATTAATTAATTTTCGTGACAGGGTTTCTCTATGTGTAACCTTGGCTGTTTCACTCTGTAGACCAGCCTGGCCTCCAACTCACAGAGATCCACCTGCCTCTGCCTCCTGAGTGCTGGGATTAAAGGTGTGCACCAATACTGCCCAGCTGACTTTATTTATTTTTAAAAATATGATTTGAATTTCATACATGTAGACAATATCTTTGAGAATATCACATGCAGCACTCTTTCTCCTAACTTCTCCGTCCCCTCCCTGCCTAAATATGTCTTTTTTTTTTTCAGTTGGCCTACTGAAGACAGTTTTTCTGCTCCTGTGTGCATGATTCAAAAACCATGCTCTGGAGCACAGTTAACCTACCAAGGGACATAACTCCTCAATACTGGTGCGGGGCTTGTGAGCCCATCCTCCATGGATG
>NW_021605568.1:1343130-1348430 GCF_004785775.1 Grammomys surdaster | reverse complement strand
TGCGGGGCTTGTGAGCCCATCCTCCATGGATGCTGGAATCTTGACTTGCTTGCTCTGGCCCAGAAAAACACAATTGCTGTTATTTTATGAATATAGTCCTATCATATCCAGAAGACACTGTTTCAGCCCAAGCACTGGCTTCCACAATTATTTTGCCTTCTGTTCAATGTTCCCTGAACCTGGGGAAATAGAATGGGGGCTAGGGGTGTGGTATAGATGTTCTACTGAGGTCTAAACATTCCATAGACACTTTTTCTCTTCACAATGGCAAGCTGTGATTTTCTGCATTCATAATTGTCCACTGCACATGGAAACATCTCTCATGAAGATCCATGCTGCACGTATCTATGAGCATAGAGATAGGTGTTCATATTGTCAGCATTAAGTAGAATTACAGTAGATTTACTGCTGAAGCTTGAGACCTTTCCAGCTCTAGGTCAGACTGACAGGACAAGACATAATTTTCCCTTTATGTAGGGGGCATTAAATTCAGTTAGAATACATACAATATGTTACCCCTATAACGTTCATGATACGATTGCATCTGTGGACTTAGGTTTCCGGCTGGTTATTATTGTAGCTTTTAGCATTCACAGGTAATGAAAAGTGTTGATGGCTTTTCTCCCTCAGCAGTAACATTATAGTGGGCAACCAAGGGCAATGCTAAGAGCCAATGTCAAGGTTTTAGGGAAGGAGAGTGCCTCTGGGACACTCCTGACCAACAACTCAAGGGAAGGAACCTAACCTCTGCCGTTGGGCTTTTTATTTGACAATCTGTGGCTTCTGGGAAGGTTCATAATGTCCTGTGAGGGGGCTGGTTGTAGACGTTTTATTACAGACATTCATTGCACCTAATACGGTTGGTCAAGTATTTTACTTTCAAGTGTTTTAGAAATTAGAGGAACGACATGTTGGTGAATTAGAGCTCTAAGAACTTGTGTCATCTTCACTGGTGTTTCATAGTCCAGTGGCATTCTCAAATGAAAATGGAGTGATGGGCTGGTGAGATGGTTCGGTGGGCTGTCAGTTTGACATCTTGGAAAGAGAGGAAACCTCTGTTGAAGAATTAGCTCCACCAGATTGGCATTTGCACATGTCTTCTCTGTGTCTCCTGACATGGCTTCCCTCAGTGATTGACTATAACTTGTAACCCACATAAACACTGTCCTGTCCAAGTAGCATTTGATCATGGTGTTTTATCATAGTATTAGAAAGCTGATTAGAACATTAATCAGATGTATTATTTGTCACAAGTCTTGCTTGCTGTTTGATTAAGGACAGTCCCTAGAACCCAGGTTCGTACTTTCTACTGTTGTCACTTAGTACAATAACAGAAGTTGTGCTCATGTTCCTAACAAATTGTAAGAAGTATTAACTCGAGGCCTGCTGAGTTGGCTCAGGGCACATGCTATGCATCCCTGATGGTCTGAAAACTCTAGAACCATGTTAAGCTAGAAAAAGAGAACCATCTCCCACAAGGTGGCGCTTACTTCCACTAGAGCGCTGCTGTGGCATGCTCACACTCTCCATGCACAGTACACACTAAATCAAGGCTTTCAAAAGATGTACAACCCCGAGATTTATCCTTACACTAATCAGAATGGCTAAGATCAAAAACTTAACAGCACATGCTGGTGAGAATGTGAAGAAAGAGATACACTCTTCCATTGCTTGTGGATTGCAAACTGGTAGAACCACTCTGGAAATCAACCTGGCAGTTCCTCAGAAAATTGAAAATAGTTCTACCTGAAGACACAGCTATACCCACTCCTGGGCATGTACCACAAGGACACATGCTCCACTATGTTCGTAACAATCAGAAACTGGAAAAAACCCAGATGCCTCTGAACTGAAGAATGGACAAAGAAAATGTGATTCATTAACACAATGGAATATTATTCAGCTATTAAAAACGAGGTCATCATGAATTTTGAAGGCAAATGGATGGAACTAAAAAATATCATCCTGAGCGAGGTAACCCAAAGGACATGGATGGTATATACTCATTGATTGCTGGATATTAGCCAAAAAGTACACAATACCCACGATACAACTCACTGACCTTATGATGTTTAACAAGAAGGAAGGCCCAAGTTGGATATGTCAGTCTCACTTAGAAAGGGGAACAAGGGCTGGAGAGATGGCTCAGTGGTTAAGAGCACCAACTGCTCTTCCAGAGGTCCTGAGTTAAATTCCCAGCAACCACATGGTGGCTCACATCCATCTGTAATGGGATCCTATGCCCTCTTCTGGTGTGTCTGAAGATACCTACAGTGAACTCATATACATAAAATAAACAAATCTTTAAAAAAAATAAAAGAAAGGGGAACAAAATAATCACAGGAGGCAGATGGAGGGAGTGACCTGGGTGGGAGAAGGGAGGAGAAGATGGAGGGGAAAAGGGAGGCAGGATCAAGTATGGGGGGAAGACAGGAGAGAAGCCCAGAGGGCCAGGAGAATGAATGGAAATATGCAGCTGGTAGGAGTGGGGTGGGGGTAGGGGAACCTCTAGAAAGTCCAAGAGATCTGAGATATGTGAGGCTCCCAGGACTCGATGTAAATGACCTTAGCTGAAAGGCCCAAAAGTGGGGAAATGGAACCTGAAGAGACCAACTCTAGCAATTAGACAGGGCCCCCAGTGGAGGGATGGAGCCACCCACCCATCTTCAAAATTTTTGACCCAGAATTGTTCCTATCTTAAGGAAATGCAGGGACAAAAATGGAGCAGAGACTGAAGGAAAGGCCATCCAGTGACCAGCCCTCTGATGACTGTGAGATCATTGCTAGGATTCTTGGGGAGAAGAGGATGTTTAGGGTATAGTTGTCATCAACTGTCTGAGAAAACTACCTCACTCTTTATAGCTCTGGTGGGAAGGAATCACCCTAATCTCAGTTCTCAGATACAGGAAAACTGTTGTGTCCAGCATTTCTAAGCACACACATTCTAAGGTCAGCTGATACTGAACCCTGGTGGGTGTTAGACAATAGAACTTGGGATGACAGTTGTTAGAACAATGCAGTGCAGAAAGGGGAACTGCACAGCCATCTGCACGAGAGCTCATCCTACTTTGATGTTTCTTTCCCAGAAAGCTCCAAGTTACTTTTGGCATCTGTGTTTGTGGGAATCTTGCTCTGTATGAGCAGCAGAATGTGATGACCAGGACAACTTGAACCCTTGTGGGACATAGTGCCATGTCAGCTTCTTATTAATTCTGTATACCTCTGTGGTTCCATGAGGCTGACTTTCCTGGAAATGTATGTGTGTGCTTTTAGGAGTCAGTGAGCTTTGAGGATGTAGCTGTGAAGTTCACGCAGGAGGAGTGGGCTGTGCTGGACCCATCCCAGAGGACACTGTACAAAGATGTGATGCAGGAAACCCTGAGGAACCTGGCCTCTCTAGGTACACATGGGCATTGGCTTCTCTATTCCATCAAGGACAAGTGTTTCTAGATAATCAGTGTTGATGTATGAGTTGCAATATGGAAAAGGGAATTGGGGTAAATATGTCAGGTAGATCTCTTACACCATGAAGGTAAGTGTTATTTAATATGTTTTCAGTAATAAATAATTCCTAACTATTTCTCTGGTTCTACATTTTAGGAAATAAGTTGGGTAACCAGAAGGTTGAAAATGAGTATGAAAAACTGTGGAGAAAACTAAGGTAATTTGTTCTCCAATCCATATTGTAGAATGCTGTTGTTCTAGGACATTTCTACAAGGAAGTAAAAGTTGCATTTGTTATTGAACCTCAAACTAATTTCATCTTAGGAAAGTTTCTCCTAAAATTTGTGTGTTAAGCATCAGCAATAAAACATTGCAAACATTTCCATCTTGAGAACAACTAGGATATGATGATAGTATGTGTGATGTGTTATCATAGTTCACATATACAAATGTTGAACCATACTGTGTGTCTCTGTTTGGTTTTGTATTACTATGATGAAGACCAGAAGCCCAAGAAACGTGAGGTGGATAACATTAACTTCATCTTACAGTTTGCAGTAAATAATCAAGGGAAGTCAGGGTGTCAACTCAAGCATAGGCATGAACTGAAGGCAGAGGCCATGGAGGAATGCTGCTTACTCTCTTACTCCCTTTGGCTTGCTCAGTTTCTTTCTTACACACCTCATGACAGCCTGCTTGGGAATGGCACTGCTCACAGTGGGCTAGACACTTCCTCATTGTTTTTCAATCAAGAAATGTTTGCCTTGATTTGATTATTCCTATGCCTTATTTCTTCCCTCTTGGAAGAAGAAACTGTGTAACTGATTTTTTTTTTTTGTACCTTCCAAGAGCATACAGTTCAAAGACTTTGACTTTTTGCTTGCTTACAGGCCAATGTGATTAGGAATATTTTCTCAATTGATGTTCCCTTTGATGACTCTAGGTTTTATCAAGTTGACAAAATACCAACATAGTTGGCTTCCTGTCCATGTGAGTCATGACACAAACACCCCAGTATTAAACCATAGCTCTCCTCATTTTGTTTATCTCTATGGTGTAACGTTAATATTAATTCCACAATTGAAAATGAGGAAACGGTATTAAGAAATTTCAGCACTCTAAATGTCAAAACCTAGTTTCATTTTAAAAAGTCAGAGTATTCTCTTCTTCAGCATACTTCAGCATAAATACTTCTTCAGCATACAAAAAAATCAGTTACATAATTTCTTCCTCCAAGGGGGAAAGAACTAATAATCAAATCAAGGCAAAAATCAGTCTCTAACATTGTAAATAATTCGGTGCCCCAAGTCAGGGTTAGACTCCCTATTTCTGGGCTCCCAATGTCTTAGTCAGCTCCATCCCCCAGTTCTGCCACTGGCAGCAGACACAGATTGTATTCTAGGCTCAGGCCAGCATCACACACGTGCTGCTGTTCCCAGTGACTATTCCACCCTAAGGGTGTCTCCCATCTGCTGATGGGTCCACTGTGTTTGAAGCACAGAATGTACATAATATTTGTGTTGAAATTCAATATGTATAATTAATGTTCTTAATGATCATACCCAACTGTATATAAATCCCACTGTTTCTATTGTGACTGTCCTCAAGTGGACTTGAAAAGCATGCAGTCTGAATATGTCACAAACTGTTTCCCAGCATAAAACCAGCATTTCTGTGTTCAGTCATTAGTAAGTGACAGTGCCAGCGCTGCTCACGGTACCGAGCTCGGGCATAGGCCTGGGGGATTAAAGAAATACTCAGGCCCTTCGGCCCCTGCCTGGTCCCTGGGACTGGAGCAGACACAGAGTCGGTCTGCTCCTGTCCTGTGGAGAAACTGAATCCTGAGTCATCCAGGA
>NW_021605568.1:1333054-1343120 GCF_004785775.1 Grammomys surdaster | reverse complement strand
GAATTCCACTTCCCTTCGGCCCCTGCCTGGTCCCTGGGACTGGAGCAGACACAGAGTAGGTCTGCTCCTGTCCTGTGGAGAAACTGAATCCTGAGTCATCGAGAAGTCACTACACTCAGAGCAGCTGAAACTGAATTCTGAGTCATCAGGGACCCACTGCACTCAGAGCAGCTGGAGCCACTGCACTCAGAGCAGCTGACACAGAGTTGGTCTGCTCCTGTTCTGTGGAGAAACTGAATCCTGAGTCATCTAGGAGCCACTGCACTCAGAGCAGCTGAAACTGAATCCTGAGTCATCGAGAACCCACTGCACTCAGAGCAGCCGAGGAGCCACTGCACTCAGAACAGAAGGATTACCAGATCCAAGAGGTGGCCTGAGTCCCAGGAGTTCTTCCACCCGGGAGATTAGGGGCATAAGACCACAGAGACCTCTGGACTCCGAGGAGCTCTGCAATAAGCAAGATAACTGGAAATACAGATTCCAATCTTACACAGAGAGGGCAGGTACCACTAGAGTTACCCAGATGGCGAAAGGCAAACGCAAGAACATAAGCAACAGAAACCAAAGTTTCTTGGCATCATCAGTGCCCAGTTCTCCCAATATAGCAAGCCCTGAACACCCCTTCACACCTGAAAAGCAGGATTCAGAATTAAAATCACTTCTCATGATGATGATAGAGGATTATAAGAAGGAATTAAGTAACTCCCTTAAAGAAATACAGGAGAGTACAAGTAAACAGATAGAAGCCCTTAAAGAGGAATCACAGAAATCCCTTAAAGAAATGGAAGAAAACACAAAGAAGGAATTAAACAAAAACATTCAGGATCTGAAACTGGAAATAGAAACAATAAAGAAAGTTCAAAGGGAGACAACCATGGAGATAGAAAACCTAAGAAAGAGATCAGGAGTCACAGACGCAAGCATCACCAACCGAATACAAGAGATAGAAGAGAGAATCTCAAATGCAGAAGATACGGTGGAAAATATTGACACAGTTGTCAAAGAAAATGAAAAAAGCAAAAAACTCCTAACTCAAAACATCCAGGAAATTCAGGACACAATGAGAAGACCAAACCTAAGGATAATAGGTATAGATGAGAATGAAGATTCCCAACTTAAAGGGCCAGTAAATATCTTCAACAAAATCATTGAGGAAAATTTCCCTAACCTAAAGAACAAGATGCCCATAAACATACAAGAAGCCTACAGAACACCAAATAGACTAGACCAGAAAAGAAATACCTCCCGTCACATAATAATCAAAACATCAGATGCACAAAACAAAGAAAAAATACTAAAAGCAGTAAGGGAAAAAGGTCAAGTAACATATAAAGGCAGACCTATAAGAATTACACCAGACTTCTCACCAGAGACTATAAAAGCCAGAAGAGCCTGGACGGACATCATACAGACCCTAAGAGAACACAATTGCCAGCCCAGATTACTATACCCAGCAAAACTCTCAATCAATATAGATGGTGAAACCAAGATATTCCATGACAAAACCAAATTTGCACAATATCTTAACACAAACCCAGCACTTCAAAGGATAATGGATGGAAAACGCCAACACAAGGAGGGAAACTACAATCTAGAAAAAGCAAGGAAGTAATCTTCCAACAACCCCAAAAGAAGATAACTATACAAACATAACTTTACCTCTAATAACAAAAATAACAGGAAGCCACAATCATTTTTCCTTAATATCTCTTAACATCAATGGTCTCAATTCCCCAATAAAAAGACGCAGACTAGCAGACTGGATACACAAACAAGACCCAGAATTTTGCTGCATACAAGAAACACACCTCAGTGACAAAGACAGACACTACCTCAGAATAAAAGGGTGGAAAACAATTTTCCAAGCCAATGGTCCCAAGAAACAAGCTGGAGTAGCCATTCTAATATCAAATAAAATCGACTTCCATCCAAAATTAATCAAAAAAGATAAGGAAGGACACTTCATACTCATCAAAGGAAAAAGCTACCAAGGTGAACTCTCAATTCTGAACATCTATGCCCCAAATGCAAGGGCACCTACATACATAAAAGAAACTTTACTAAAGCTCAAAACACACATTACACCTCACACAATAATAGTGGGGGATTTCAACACCCCACTCTCAGCAATGGACAGATCATGGAAACAGAAACTAAACCGAGACACTTTGACATTAACAGAAGTTATGAACCGAATGGACTTAACAGACATCTATAGAACATTTCATCCTAAAACAAAAGAATATACCTTTTTCTCAGCACCTCATGGTACCTTCTCCAAAATAGACCATATAATTGGTCACAAAACAAGCCTCTACAGATACAAAAAGATTGAAATAATCCCTTGCCTCTTATCAGATCACCATGGAATAAGACTGGTCTTTAATAATGACAAAACCAATGGAAAACCCATGTGCACATGGAAACTGAACAACTCTCTACTCAATGATGACTTGGTCAAGGAAGAAATAAAGAAAGAAATTAAAGACTTTTTAGATTTCAATGAAAATGAGGACACATCATACCAAAACTTGTGGGACTCCATGAAGGTAGTGCTAAGAGGAAAACTCATAGCTCTAAGTGCCTACAAAAAGAAACTGGAAAGAGCACACACTAACAAGTTGACTGCACAACTAAAAGCCCTAGAACAAAAAGAAGCAAATACACCCAGGAGGAGTAGAAGGCAGGAAATAATCAAACTCAGGGCTGAAATCAACCAAATAGAAACTGAAAGAACAATACAAAATATCAATAAAACCAGGAGTTGGTTCTTTGAGAAAATCAACAAGATAGATAAACCGTTAGCCAGATTAACCAGAGGGCACAGAGAGAGTATCCAAATTAATAAAATCAGAACTGAAAAGGGAGACATAACAACAGAAACGGAAGAAATTAAAAAAATCATCAGATCCTACTACAAAGGTCTATACTCAACAAAACTGGAAAACCTGGATGAAATGGACAATTTCCTAGACAGATACCAGGTACCAAAATTAAACCAGGAGCAGATAAACCATCTAAATAGTCCCATAACCCCTCAGGAAATAGCAGCAGTCATTAAAAGTCTCCCCACTAAAAAAACCCCAGGACCAGATGGTTTTAGTGCTGAATTCTATCAGACCTTCAAGGAAGACCTAATACCAATTCTCTTCAAACTATTCCACAAAATAGAGACAGAAGGAACACTACCCAATTCGTTCTATGAAGCTACAATTACACTCATTCCCAAACCCCACAAGGACCCAACAAAGAAAGAGAACTTCAGACCAATCTCCCTTATGAACATCGATGCAAAAATACTCAATAAAATTCTAGCAAACCGAATCCAAGACCACATCAAAACAATCATCCATCATGATCAAGTAGGTTTTATCCCAGGAATGCAGGGATGGTTCAATATTCGGAAATCCATCAATGTAATCCACTATATAAACAAACTTAAAGAAAAAAACCATATGATTATCTCACTAGATGCTGAGAAAGCATTTGACAAAATTCAACATCCCTTCATGATAAAAGTCTTGGAAAGATCAGGAATTCAAGGCCCCTACCTAAACATAGTAAAAGCAATTTACAGTAAACCAGTAGCCAACATCAAGCTAAATGGAGAGAAACTTGAAGCAATCCCACTAAGATCAGGGACTAGACAAGGCTGCCCACTCTCCCCCTACCTATTCAATATAGTACTGGAAGTCTTAGCCAGAGCAATTAGACAACAAAAAGAAGTCAAAGGGATACAAATAGGAAAGGAAGAAGTCAAAATATCGCTATTTGCAGATGATATGATAGTATACTTAAGTGACCCCCAAACTTCCACCAGAGAACTCCTAAACCTGATAAACAACTTCAGCAAAGTGGCTGGTTATAAAATCAACTCAAACAAATCAGTAGCCTTCCTCTACATGAAAGATAAACAGACTGAAAAAGAAATTAGGGAAATGACACCCTTCACAATAGTTGCAAATAATATAAAATACCTTGGTGTGAATCTAACCAAGCAAGTGAAAGACCTGTATGACAAGAACTTCAAGTCTCTGAAGAAAGAAATTGAAGAAGATCTCAGAAGATGGAAAGATCTCCCATGCTCATGGATTGGCAGGATTAATATAATAAAAATGGCCATCTTGCCAAAAGCAATCTACAGATTCAATGCAATCCCCATTAAAATCCCAACTCAATTCTTCACAGAGTTAGAAAAGGAAATTCTCAAATTCATATGGAATAACAAAAAACCTAGGATAGCGAAAACTATTCTCAACAATAAAAGAACTTCGGGAGGAATCACCATCCCTGACCTCAAGCTGTACTACAGAGCAATAGTGATAAAAACTACCTGGTATTGGTACAGAGACAGGCAGGAAGATCAATGGAATAGAATTGAAGACCCAGAAATGAACCCACACTCCTATGGTCACTTGATCTTTGACAAAGGAGCTAAAACTGTCCAGTGGAAAAAGGACAGCATTTTCAACAAATGGTGCTGGTTCAACTGGAGGACAACATGTAGAAGAATGAAAATTGATCCATTCTTATCCCCTTGTACAAAGCTCAAATCTAAGTGGATAAAGGACCTCCACATAAAACCAGATACACTGAAACTAATAGAAGAGAAGGTGGGGAAAAGCCTCGAATACTTGGGCACAGGGGAAAAGTTCCTGAACAGAACTCCAATGGCATATGCTCTAAGATCGAGAATTGACAAATGGGACTTCATAAAATTGCAAAGTTTCTGTAAGGCAAAGGACACTGTCAATAGGACAAAACGACAACCAACAAATTGGGAAAAGATCTTTACCAATCCTTCATCTGATAGAGGGCTAATATCCAATATATACAAAGAACTCAAGAAATTAGACTCCAGGCAACCAAATTACCCTATTAAAAAATGGGGTATAGAGCTTAACAAAGAATTTTCAACAGAAGAAACTCGAATGGCCGAGAAGCACCTAAAGAAATGCTCGGCATCCTTAGTCGTCAGGGAAATGCAAATCAAAACAACCCTGAGATTCCATCTCACACCAGTCAGAATGGCTAAGATTAAAAACTCAGGTGATAGTAGATGCTGGCGAGGGTGTGGAGAAAGAGGAACACTCCTCCATTGTTGGTGGGACTGCAAGATGGTGCAACCACTTTGGAAATCAGTGTGGCGGTTCCTCAGAAAATTGGACATAGCATTACCCGAGGATCCAGCTATACCACTCCTAGGCATATACCCAGAAGGTGCTCGAACATATAACAAGGACATATGCTCAACTATGTTCATAGCAGCCTTATTTATAATAGCCAGGAGCTGGAAAGAACCCAGATGTCCTTCAACTGAGGAATGGATTAAAAAAATGTGGTATATTTACACAATGGAGTATTACTCAGCTATTAAAAACAATGAATTTGAGAGGTTCCTAGGTAAATGGATGGAACTAGAAATTATCATACTGAGTGAGGTAAGCCAATCACAAAAGAACACACATGGTATTCACTCACTGAGTATTGGATATTAGCCCAGAACCTTAAAATGCCCAAGATGCAACTCACAGGCCACATGAAGTCCATAAAGAAGGAAGACCAAGTGGGGGTGATTCGGTCCTTCTTAGAAGGAGCAACAAAATACTCAAGGGAGCAAATATGGAGACAAAGCGAGGGACAAAAACTGAAGGAGGGGCCGTCTGAAGACCTTTCCACCTGAGTATCCATCCCATGTGCAGTCACCAAAGGTAGATGCTGATGTGGAAGTCAGGAAGTGCATGCTGATAAGAGCCTGATATGGATGTCTCCTCAGAGGTCTTCAAGAGTCTGACATATTCAGAGGCAGATGCTCACAACTAGCCATTGAAGTGATTATGGGGTTCTCAATGGAGGAGTTAGAGTGAAGACTGAAGGAGCTGAAAGGATTTGTGGCCCCATGAGGAGAGCAACAATACCAACCAACCACAGCTCCCAGGGTCTAAACCACCAGCCTGGGAGCACTTATGGAGGGATCCAGGGCCTTAGCTGAATATATAAGAGTGGAGGGCCCTGCTGGGCACAGGTGGAAGATGAGATCCTTGACCTCATGAAGGCTGGACGCCCCAGGGGGTGGGAGTTTTGAGGGTGGGGAGGTGGGAGTGGGGGGGTAGATAGAGGTTACATCCACAAAGAAGAAGGAGGAGGTGTGAGGGGATTGGGGGTTCCTGGGTGGGTGGGGGATGGGGTAAGGGGACAACATATGAAATGTAAATAAAACATCCAATAAAAAAATTAAAAAAAGAAAAAAAAAAGTAAAAAAAAAAAAAAGAAATACTCAGACTCGGGTCATTCATTGTGAGAGAATGCCAATGCCTTTACTGAGCAGGTTCAATATATACACCAAGCCAGGGAAGGAAAATACAAACTCAGGAAAAAACAGGAACTCAACTTGGGGGGCAATAGGATGTCAAGTGTAAATTCCCTTCCTGGGGCACCATGCCTTAGTCAGGATGTTTTGATCCTAGAGGAACTGCAGAATGTTACTTAGTAGACAGCCGCATACGGAAAGGCTCAGCCAGGGCATAGCAGCCCTTTGGGGTCCTACAAGTAAGCACAGACTCAGTTGTTACTCTTCATTTGTTTTGCAGCAGCCAACTGGTGGAGAAATTCTGTGACTATAATGAAAGTCATCAGTATGCAGAAATCTTCAGCTGCAATCCAGGGCAGTCTGCGAGCCGGAAGTCTTGTCCAGGACTTGCTACATTTGAAAAGAATGTCCGTGTAGAAGGTTGAATTGGCCACTCATCTCCGGGTGTGCTCCTGAACCATCAGGTAGGACCTTGTGAAGACCAGGAACATGGACAGACGTTGTATAAACACAGGGAGTTTGGGAGAAGCTCCAGTTCTCCTTCACCCCTTCAGATGCATAAAAGCACTCACACTGGAGAGAAGCCTTCTAAAGATAAGGACTATAAAGAAGACCTTCCCTGTGTCAGATCTGGCCAGATGTATGAACAAAATGACTTTTCAAAGAAGTCTTATGTGCACAAGCCATGTGGGAAAGACTTCACGCATCTCAGTCCTTTACCAAGGCATGAGAAGAGTCACAGTGTTAAGAAGCCCTACGTGTGTGAACTGTGTGGGAAAGGCTTTGCTCGGTTTGGTAACCTTTCAAGGCATAAGATGACTCCAACTTGTGAGAAGACTTTTCTCTGTAATCATTGTGGGAAAGTTTTCTCTGATTCCTCTTGCCTTCGAAGACACACAAGAGTTCACACTGGAGAGAAACCCTATGTATGTAAGCAATGTGGGAAAGCCTTCATTACTTCTAGTAACTTTCAAATACATGAACGAACTCACACTGGGGAAAAACCGTATGTATGTAAAGAGTGTGGGAACACCTTCAGGCTTTTGATTCAACTGCAAAAGCATGAAGTAATTCATAGTGGTGTGAATCCCTACGTTTGTAAGCAATGCAGGAAAAGCTTTACTTCCTCCAGTTCCCTAAAAACACACAAAAGAATTCACACTGGTGAGAAGCCCTATATGTGTGAATACTGTGGGAAGACCTTTGGGTATTCCAGTACCCTTAAAAAACATGAAAGAATCCATACTCGAGAAAGGCCCTATGTTTGCAAGCAATGTGGGGAAGCCTTTCGTTATTCTTTATATTTTCAAAGACATGAACAAACCCACAGAAGAGAGAGATCCTAAGAATGTAAGCAATATGGGAAAGCGTTTCTTTATGCTTTTCATGTTGAAATACATGAAGGAATCCACAGCAGAAAGAGATCTTACAGATGTAAGCCATGTGGGAGTGGCTTCTTGACATACCATTTGCGAAGACATGCACTAATTCATTGGAGAACAAATGAAGATGTTTGTAAGTAACTTGAGACAGTCTTCTCTTGGTTAACTCTCAGAAATAAAACAACATGAGAGTGACGTTTTATGCTTAAAATGTGGGAAAATAACACATTGAAAGAAGCTATTCTTTTGAATCCATGTAGCTCCTAGTAATAGAAATTCCCTTCTAATACATATAAGCAGACACACTCGAGAAAAGGCTTTGGAAAAAAGCTGCAAGCCACGTGATAAAGTCTTCAGAGCTCTTTTCATTGTGGAGAAGATGTGAAATAGCTCACACTGGAGAGAAACCTTATGCACACACTATGGAAAAGCCTTTAGTCCTCTCGGGGCCCTCAAAAGACATTAAAATTAATGTTTCAGAGAGCAATAATTCATATACAGGAAATCTTCCAAATTTTCAATTACCCCAGGTTGTTTTTTTTTTTTTTTGCACACATGAATGTACTCATTGTAGGGTAATTCTAAAATATAGAGTTTGTGAAGCCTCTATCATCGCTTTCTTAGTACTTAAAAGAATGAATCATGAGGACTTGTCCTTGGAAAACAAGTGTAAACTTTTCTTGGTTCAACTCAAAAATTAAGAAATAAGGTTTGGGAAACAACTTTGATTAAAAGTTGGGTTCAGTTGCACACATGTGCAAACATTCCAGATTGAAGGATTTTCTGGTATAAAAATAACAAAAAACAGGATCATATCAAGTGTGGGAGACTCCAAATACTGGAGAAGTTCCTTTAAAATTCCTCAGGTTCTGAAGTGGCCATCTCCTAGAGGCAGGCAAGACCCTCAGTGGAGGAAAAAGGACACCAACACACCCACAAAACTTTCAACCCAAAATTTGTTCAACCTATAAGAAATGCAGGGACAAAGATGGAGTAGAGACAAATGGAATAGCAAACCAAAAACTGGGCAAACTTGAGACCTATCTCATGGGCAAGCACCAATCCCTCACACTACTAATAATACTGTTATGCTTGCAGAAAGGAGCCTAGCATAGTTGTCCTCCACCCAGCAGCTGACTGAAAGAGATGCAGAGATCCATTGCCAAACATTAGATAGCGCTCAAGGAGTCTTTTGGAAGAGTTGAGTGAGCTGGAAGTGTCACAGACCCCACAGGAACACCAACAGTCAATTACCAGGACCTTTTGGGGGCTCCCAGAGACTGAACCACCAACCAAAGAGTATACATGGGCCAGACCTAAAGCTCCCCACACATATGTAGCAGATGTGCCTCTAGGTGTTCATGTGGGTTCACCCACAACTAGAGTGGGACCTGTCCCTAAAACTGTTTGTTGCCTGTCTGTGGATCACGTTCTCCTAACTGAGCTGCCTTATTTGGCCTCATTGAGAGAGGATGTGCCTAGCTTTGCACAGGCTTGATGTGTCATGAGGTGGGATACCCAGGGGGGCCTCCACCCTCTCAAAGGAGAGGAGGAGGAGGAACTGTGAGGGTGACTTAGATAGGGTTTTAAAGCTGTGAACAGACACCATGACTAAGGTAAGTCTTATAAAGGACAACATGTATTTGTGGCTGGCTTACAGGTTCAGAGGTTCAGTCTGTTATCATCAAGGTGGGAGCATGGTGCAGGAGGAGCTGAGAGTTCTACATCTTCATCTGAAGGCTGCTAGTGGAAGACTGACTTCCAGGCAGCTAGGAAGAGGGTCTTAAGCCACAGTGACAAACCTACTCCAGCAAGGCCACACCTCCTAATAGTGCCACTCTCTGGGCCAAGCATATACAAACCTTCACAGAGGGGACCTGAAGGAATCCAGCAGTGATAGGGATGTAATGTGAATGAATGAATGAATGAATGAGGGTGTAAATTCCTCAGGTTCATTCTGATAAATGCCAGCAACATGAAGGACTGAACACTGTTTTGCTGGTGTTTGTTTGACTGTTTTGTATTATCCAGAAAATGCATATTATGAGTGAAAGGTCATATTTGTTATTACAAATTGACCTGTAATCAGTAACTTTAGCTTTCTTGGTGAATCCATGTAATGAATCTGCCTCCACATCCAGCATCAGTAAATTACTTTTTAAGGTCCATCTCTGGTGTCCAGATTTCTAATTTTTACTGAAGAAAGTTAGCACTGATCCAAGTAGGTGTTGTGGAAAGACTGCTTACACCCAGGAAGTGAAACTTCAGCTTAAAATCACAAGAAAAAAGGAAAGTATAATGAAATAATTTTATAAAGTTTACTGAAGCTACTATATAAGTTTAATGAATATGTTTTTATATATGTGATAGTTTT
>NW_021605568.1:1283054-1328054 GCF_004785775.1 Grammomys surdaster | reverse complement strand
CACATGGTAAGTGAATGTTTCCTATCAGTAAGAACATTTTTTTGTAGTTTCTGATGATTAAGATTAATGTTTAACTTAGAGAGATATGTGTAGGTTGATCAGTATACTTACATGCCTCCCCATACCGGGTGAATTTTTGTGTCTGTATGTGGTTTTTTTGAAACAGGGTTTTTTTTTAGTGAAGAGGATCCTTTGTTCATTTCCATGATTTACAGGGTTTGTGCTTTGTCAGTTTATAGACATCTCACAGAATGTCCTTCTTATTTGCCAGTCATTAAGGAGCAGTCCTTGTGGAAGGATAGGACCGATGCCATCAAGGCAGGTTTGGCTTTGTTGCATGAGTTGAACACCAGAGTTATGGATTGCTGTTTGCCTTTCTTTGCAAAATATTCAACTATTTTCTACAATATAAATATTACTGTTATCTACAAATACTATCAGTTCTTGACTTCTTTGGGCTGCATTAGGATGAACACTGTGATGACTGTTCTTGGTTGTCAACTACTTTACTACATCTGGAATTAACTAAAGCCCCAAGCAGCTTGGTACATCTGTGAGTTTTTTTATTTGTTTGCTTGTTTTCTGTTTTTGTTTTTAATTAACTCACCTGTGTGGCCAGCGTGTAATCGTCTCGCCAGCAAGAACGCACGCGGGCACCAGGATCCTTCTGCAGCAAACGTTTATTCCACATGAAAAAGAGGAAAGACCCCGGGCCGGAAGAGGCACTGTTTATATACTCTTGGGGCGGCGTGTTCACTTCTGATTGGCTGCTTACTCGTTACCCGCCAAAACGCCCCGGGATGGGCTGTGACTTGGCGCTTTTTTACCATAGCACATGAACGGTTTACTTGTTTACTTGGAGGAGCATCGGATGCCAGCGCCATCTTGTAATGGCGAATGCTGTCAGCACAAGCCGTGGCTTTCCACATACCTGAAGTGGTAAGACTCATTCTTTTTTTTTTTTTTTTTCAATTTTTTGTTTGTTTGGTTGTTTTCATTTTTTGAGACAGGGTTTGTCTGTGTAGCCTTGGCTGTCCTGGAACTCTCTCTGTAGATCAGGCTAACCTCAAAGTCCCAGAGATCCACCTGCCTTTTTCTCTGGAGTGCTGGGATTAAAGGTGTGCACCACTGCTACCTGGCTGGGAAGACCCATTTTTAATTCAGATCTTCTGAGGTGGGATGATACACCATTGACCTTTTGGTACCCTATATAAAGGGCATGGAAGAAGGAAGTTTGTTCTCTGCCTGTTGGCTCTTATACTTACTGCCGAGTCCATTCCTTCAGTAGCATTAGAGCCTATTTCCTTGGGATTATGGTGTATACTGAAGACCAGATGAGACATGTGGCCATGTAAATGTTCAGTCAGGTAGCTGCAGAGTGAAAGCAATTCAGAGTCCAACATCAAGGCTGCCAGATCCTTAGATGAGGACAAGAATGGCTGCAGTAATGGATGGTCCTGCCCTGCTAAGTACAGGACGTATGAGGTAAAATTCATTCATGAGAGTTAAGGTACCAGGATATAAGCCTGCTACAGAACATCTCCCAAAGCCATCTGTCTGCACATTTGACAGAACATACACCATTTCTTGGCTCAGAATTAGAAGACTCCAAAATGCCTCAGTACATTAGCTGCACAGCCTAGCAGAACTCAAGTCCTGCCCTCAAGCAGCT
Source organism: Grammomys surdaster (assembly GCF_004785775.1). NCBI lineage: Eukaryota > Metazoa > Chordata > Mammalia > Rodentia > Muridae > Grammomys > Grammomys surdaster. The sequence continues at coordinate 1,326,382 of NW_021605568.1, read as the reverse complement.
CGGGGACTGGAGTACAGACATTACTTTTTGAGAGTAGTCACAAAGAATTCTGTAACAATAGTGTGATGGCTATTTTTGGTTGTCAAGTTGGCTGTATCTGGAATGAACTGCAATCCAGAAATGGAGGACACACTTGTGATCTTGAGACTGGAAGACACAGGTTTTTGATCTGGATTTTGAGGCGGGATGACTTAATTCAGATCTGGAGCTGGGAAGGCACACCTTTACTCTGGAGCACACCTTCTGCTGGAAGCCAATAGAAGGACATGGAAGAAAGGAGGGGTTGTTTGTTCTTTGCCTGCTTGCCCTCAATTTGCCAGCATATCTACTATTTCACTGGCATTGGAGCCTATACAGAAGAGCAGCTGAAATACTCAGCCTCAGGGGATGGAGCAACTACTAGATTCTTGGACTTTTCATTCACAGCTAGCCATTGTTGGATAAGTTGGACTGCAGACTGTAAGTTATTCCAGTAAAATGCACACACACACACATTCCCTAAGTCCTGTGACTCTAGAGAATTGTGACTAATAGAAGTTGATTTTCCAAATTAAATTCCAGCGACCAACAGTCCAGCTGGAAGAGCACAGCTGGGGCTGGCTTGGATATGGGAGGTATGTAGAGAAGGAGAGACATATAGAGGTGAGACTGAGAGGGCCCAGAGAAGATGGGATCCAAGGAGAGAAAGGTAGTGTAGCTCCCTGTCCCCTTTTTTCTGAAAAAAAAAAGCATAAGCAGCACTTTAAATTTTATATGTCCAATTTTGTATAATTATTGCCTATATTTAAAAGAAACTGTTTCATGTTGTCCATGGAATGTGGTAGGACTCCACATATGTGACTTGTAAGAACTGACCATAGCAGCTGGGCCTTGGGCACTTCTCTTCACCCCACAGCACTGCAGTTTTCCCAAGGGCGGAGTTGTTGTCTGGACTTTGTTGATTGTATTGCAAAGGCCTGACCTGAGAATGAGGACTTCAATGGCACCTCCTTCCGTGAGCACAGCCCTAGGTGGACAGGTTAGTCACTCAGTGATTCTAGTGCATGAGTGCGTGTGTATACATGTACACACACACACACAAAAGTAATGAAAAAATGTATACCAAGGCCTGGCAAGTTAAATAACTAGCAATGGGCAAAAAAAAAAAATCTTTCGAAGAATCAATTATTAAAGTACTATGAATGTACAAATATAAAATATAAATAAAATATAAAATAGAATCTGCAGGGGTTGGTTCTGTGGTGGAAACTATGACACCTGGACAAAAGAAAATCAAGATAAATGAATTGACACACTATGTTCATTAATATGATGTCTTGGTTCTGCTTCAAGAGGGCATACCATCCACTCAGTCATATAAAGAAAATCTTGACACGTACGTCATGATTAATCTCAAATGCAATACACTGAGGAAAAGACCTAGACTCTAAGCTTGTGTACTATACAAAACCACCTAGAAAATGTTGAGGTCCAAGAGTTACCCCACAAACCACATGAACACTGATCTCAGTTAAACAGGGATGGTTTATTGAACACAAATCCCAAGACTGATCAACCAGAACAACAGCTCAAAGCTGTGCACTGGATATTTCTCAGGACAAGCTTATAAAGGCTAAAACCACAATAGCCACACTGAGCTCATATGCAGGTTCTAGAAGTGCTTCCCAGTGGTCAGCCCTGACTCAAGCCATTTTTGACATAACAGTTCACATTGACCTTTAATTTAACGGCTCCTATGTGAAGCTTATAGTTGTGAGTTTTTTTTTTTTTAAATTGACACATCTCATAACATACGAGCATAAAAGGATATGTGGTCAGCATAACCCTGCTCTGAGTCAATTTTTTTTTGGCTTTTTTCTGTTTGCTTTTTGTTTGTTTTTTACACCAATGACTGACAGGCATATTACATCAGCAATGAAACAGCTGGCAGACATGGAATAAAATGGCTACAGCTATGTTAGCAGGGCAAGCATTAACACAAAATCAGGCAAACATGTCATTTAAGGGCTGGAGAGATTGCTCAACAGTATACTGCTCTTGGAGAGAACTGGATTTCATTCCCAGAACCTAGGTTGGGAGACTCACAATTGCATGTAACTCTAGCTCCAGGACATCCAGCACTCTGGGCTCTACCATCACCGTCAGACATATACACACACATACACACATGTACTTAACACCATCAGACATATACACACACATACACACATGTACTTTACACCATCAGACATATATGCACACAGACACATGTGCTTAAACTTAAAATATAATAAAAATTTTCTAAAAAATGTCCCCCTATATAGTCCTTCCTAATCATGCATGAACTCACTATGTACCAAGGGTTGGCCTTGAATGTGAAATCCACCCTGCCTCTTCATTCAGAGTGCCAAGATCATATAGCCAGGAACTGCCACTTCCAGCTACACTCGAAAATTTAAATGCAATACATGTTGCAGGATATTTCCCAGTGAAGACTACTTGGACATTGGTTTAAGCTACTAGAAAGTCTTTATTAGTCACTTGGTGGCTACACTGGGTGCTCAGGATTCCAGTGTAGTCCTGAGCCTTTCCCAGGATGAGCTTTTAAGCACACACACAAAAAAATGTTTCTGGTTTGACATACTTCACTTAACAAGAAGAGTTTGCCAGAACAGTTTTCCAACTATATGGACTTTGAAGGATTAAGTTGTTTTTGTTTTAGCAAGTGGAGCTAAGTGCTGAGTTTTACTTCCATCATGGAGTCAGTAATGCTAAGATCTGAAGCCCTGTTATACTAAGAAGCTATGAGCCACCACTGCCAGCTATTTGAAAATTTAAATGTACCAAGAAGCTGTGAGTCACCATCCTCTGCACCTGTGCTGTTGTGCCCGATCCCCCCCATCTCTATGCATTTCCCTGAGAAGACTGCTCAAGGAGAAATCCAAGCTTGGGTGGTAGGCTGCCAAGTGTGTCTCCTTGTTCCTGTTTTTATTCCTGTTCCTGTTTGTGTTCCTGTTTTGTGGGGAGTATAAAAGGGAGCTATGCAGTTGAAAATATAGCATTTGGTTCTTTACCAGATGACTCCTTGTCTTTCTTTCTCTCGCCCCCAGCCCTCCGCCAATCCAAGGAACTCAGTCAGCTATGCTGGCGTAGCTGACAAGGAGCTATGTCCAATTGACAGCTACTTTCTATGGAGAGAGAGGGGGTGTGAGAAGGACTCAGAAGAATCACTAAGATACAACTTTCTTTAGGCAGCCTTTAAGACCTATAGTTTTCCTATAGCTTGCCTGGTATGTTACTTTGCACTCAAAATTTTTTGTATAGTCCTTGAGATTTCTTCTGAGATCACTTGTTAAATTCTATTATTAACAAGATACAATCCCAAAAGGGAAACACAGTTTCCCTAGGAATACCAGAAACTCAATACATCAGACAGCTCTGAAACTTGGAATGCTTCTCACAAGCTTCTCAAGTAGGATTACATGCCCATGCCATGACACCTGGTAAGTGATATTCGTAGCCAGTCTCAGCCTTGGGAACAACTGATCACTGGAGGTAGCATATAGACTCAGTTGGTGAGATTGTTAGATTAAAACCAAGTATCTCTTTTAATCAAATGTTTCTCAAACCCTGCTATTTCTTAATTTTTGAATTGAAACAAGGAATCTTCCCACATGTTTTTCAATGCCAGGAGTATTAATTAATTAACTAACACAGGGTTTCTTTGTGAAAACCTTGGCTGTCCTTGAACAAGTTCTATAGACCAAGCTGGCTTTGAACTCACATATAACTGCCTATATCTGCCTCCCAAGTACTGGGACTAAAGATGTGTGCACCACCACCCATGAATGATACATTTTTTAAAGTGTTATCAAAATGACTTCACACAGACTTCACAAATTCTGTACTTTAGGCTACTTTACAGTAAGTTCTCTACTCTATAATGTCTATAAGCAAGCCTGGGATGACTGAAAGCTTTATAGTAAGATTCCCTATATCTTAGTCACTGTTCTATTTTGGTGAAAAAAACACTGTTTTATTCAGTGTTCTATTGCGGTGAAGACACACCATGATAATGGCAACTCTTATAAAGGAAATCATTTAATTGAGGCTTGTCTGCAGTTCAGAAGTTTAGTCTATTGTCTTCATGAGTGGAAGCACGGCAGCATGCCGGAAGATATGGTTCTGGAGAAGCATCTTCAGATCTCTACATCTGGATCCACAGGCAACAGGAAAAGAGAAACACATTTGAGCATTTGAAACCGCAAAGCCCACACCCAGTGACACTTCCTCCAACAAGGCCACACCTACTGCCTACAAGGGCACACCTCCTAATCCTTGTCAGGTAGCACCATTCCCTAATGATCAAGCATTCAAATATGGTACCACTGCTATTCAAACCACTACAGACACGATGAAAAAGGCAACTCTTATACGACAAAGTGTTTAGTGAGGCTTGCTTACAGTTTCAGAGATTTAGTCCATTATCATCATGGCTGGGAGTGTGGAGCTTGAGCAGTAGCTGAAAGCTATATTCCAGTCCACAGGCACAGAAAAAGAAAGAGTGGGAGAGTGGGTCTGGAGTGGGCTTTTGAATTCTCAAAGCCTACCCCTAGAGACACAGTTCTTCCAAGAAGGTTACTTCTAGTCCAACAAGGTGGACCTCTTTCTAATCACTTCAAATAGTTCTACTCCCTGGTGACTAAGCATTCAAATATATGAGCCTAAGGGGGGGCCATTCTTATTCAAACCACCACACATATATGAAGGGTTTCCCTTCACAATGACTACTACAATGTCGAATGAGGGCCTCTTAAGAACTAAAAGCTTTCCACAGAACGTGTATAAGGATTTCTCTCCAGTGTGAGCTATTTCACATCTTTTCCACAATGAGTTCAGAAGACTTTATCACATTGCTTGCAGCTTTTCTCCAGAGGGCTGTTTCTATGTATTTGAACGGAACTTTTAATACTATAAGCCACACTGGTTCAAAAGAGTAGCTTTTCTCCATTCTGACTTGTTTGCCATATTCCTACATTGTGACATAGTCTGTTTCACTCTCACGTGGTTTGATTTCTGTGAGCTAACCAAGGGATGACTTTTCCACATTACTTACAGACATCCTTCTTTGTTCTATGAATTACTGTGTGTCTTCCCAAGTGATACGGAGACAAAAATTCTTCCCCTCATTGCTTACATAAATAGTCTGTCACAAGAGTAAAGTTGACCAGGAAATGGAAAGCCTTTCCCACACATCTTACATTTATGGGGTCTGACTTTAGTGTGGACACGTTCATGGTTTTCAACCTGACCAGAAGATCGAAAGGCTTTTCCACACTGTCTGTCACTGCTGTAGATTTGCTTTTCATGCTTCTTAAGATAATTAGAATAACAAAAAGCTTTGCCACCTTGCCTACATTGATAGGGTCTCTCACTGCTGTGGATTCATTCAGGTTTTTTAAAGATAATAAGAATAATGAAAAGCTTTGTCCCATTGCTTACACTGATAGGGTCTCTTAGGGCTGTGGACTCGTTCATGTACTTGAAGCAAATACAAATTAGGAAAGACTTTGCCATATTGCTTACATACACACGTTTTTTCTTCACTATACATTATTTTATGTTTCCGACGAGAGCTGTCAGAACTGAAAGCTTTCTCACATTGCAAACATGCATAAGGCTTCTCTCCAGACTGATTCCTGCCATGGCTCTGAGGGGAGGAAGCAGCAGCTAAATCCTTCCCGCACTGCCTGCACTGGTAGGGGTTCTCTCCAGTATGCATTCGATTGTGGAACTGAAAGGAAGTGTGATTACTTCCCACACTGCCTGCATACATGGGGTCTCTCACTAGCATGAATTATTTCATCTCTTTTATGGTTACCAAAATGGGCAAAGCTTTTCCCACAGTGCTTACACACAGAGGGCTTCTCACCAGTGTGAATTCTCTCCTGTGATTGTAGGGAAGTGAAATAAGGAAAGGCTTTCCCACACACTTATAAGCACAGGATCACACCACTATGACTTAGTTTATGTTTCTGACATTGACTCCAAAATAGAAAGGCTTTCCCACAGTGCTGACATACATAAAACTTTTCCCAAGTGTGAGTTAGTTGGTGCGATTTAAGGAAATGGGAAACAGGGAAGATCTTCCCACACTGCTTATATATATAGGGTTTCACACCACTGTGAACTTTTTTATGTCTCTGAAGGGTAGCAGAGCTACTAAAAGTTTTCCCACAATGATTACCCAGAAAAGCCTTCTCAGAAGTTGTATCTTTTTTTTTTTTTTTTTTTTTCTGAGACAGGGTTTCTCTTATAGCCCGGGCTGTCCTGGAACTCACTCTGTAGACCAGGCTGTCCTGGAACTCAGAAATCCGCCTGCCTCTGCCTCCCAAGGGCTGGGATTAAAGGCATGCGCCACCACTGCCCAGCTCACAAGTTGTATCTTGTTTTGAAAGGCAAATTTATGTTTTGAAAGGTAAACTAATTGAATAAAGCCTTTCTCACACAGTTCACACACGTAGGGCTTCTTAACACTGTGACTCTTCTCATGCCTTGGTAAAGGACTGGGATACGTGAAGCCTTTCCCACATGGCTTGTGCACATAAGACTTCTTTGAAAAGTCATTTTGTTTATACATTTGGCCAGATCTGACACAGGGAAGGTCTTTATAGTCCTTATTTTTAGAAGGTTTCTCTCCAGTGTGAGTGCTTTTATGCATCTGAAGGGGTGAAGGAGAACTGGAGCTTCTCCCAAACTCCCTGTGTTTATACAACGTCTGTCCATGTTCCTGGTCTTCACAAGGTCCCACCTGATGGTTCAGGAGATGAGTGGCCAATTCTACCTTCTACACGGACATTCTTTTCAAATGTAGCAAGTCCTGGACAAGATTTCCGGCTCGCAGACTGCCCTGGATTGCAGCTGAAGATTTCTGGATACTGATGACTTTCATTATAGTCACAGAATTTCTCCACCAGTTGGCTGCTGCAAAACAAATGAAGAGTAACAACTGAGACTGTGCTTACTAATGAGTAAACACAGAAATGCTGGTTTTATGCTGGGAAACAGTTTGTAACATGTTCAGATTGCATGCTTTTCAAGTCCACTTGAGGACAGTCACAATAGAAACATTGGGATTCATGTATGGTGAGGTATGTCTCCTTGAGAACACTAAACATTCACGAAGCATTTCAACATATATCTCAATTCACAATCTTTGGAACATTTTGAATGTGCAATGATATCAGACAAATCACCTTCTGTATTTAAATACTTGTAAAACTACGGAAAAAAACTAACAATTAGTCATTCCCAACTTGTACCCATAGCTAGTAGACAGCTCAATACAACATTAAGCTTTATAAATGTGTTCATTTACTATGTTTGTGGGTGTGTGCTACGGCTCATGGGAGACGCTCAGGACAACTTTCAAGAGTATCCTTGGCTTCCATGTCGTTGAAGCAGGTTTCTCTGAGAAGTGCTGGGATTACAGCTATATATCATTTCATGTGGGTTCTGGGAACTGAACTCAGACCATTATGATTTGATGGCCAGCACTATTACTAGATAGGCAATTTTTTGGTTCCCCTGTATACCATTTTGAAATGATGAGGTGTCCTGTCTAGTTTTGTCTGTCTTACTTGATACAAAGTAGATTCATCTGAAAACAGGAATCTCAGCTAAGAAAATGTCTGCATTAGATCATCTTCAGGCAAATCTGCAGGGGCATTTTGCTATTAATCATCAATATGGGAGGGACCAGCCAACTGTGGGTGGTGTCACCCCTGGGCATCAGGTGGTTCTTATTATATAAGAAAGCAGGCTGAGGAAGCCCTGAAGAGCAAGTCAGTAAGCAGTTTCCTCCATGGTCTCAGTCTCAGTTCTCTGCCCCCTTGACTACCTTGAGTTCCTGCTTTGGCTTCTCTTAATGATGGAGTGTGACCAGGACATGTAAGACAAATAATCCCTTCCCTCTGTCTATGTAGGAGAAGGTTGAGCCTCAGGTACAGTGGAAAACATAAAGGAGATTACAGTAGGATAGAATGACAGCCCAGAAAAACAAATGATGCGGCATTGGCCTGACCCTGGGGGACAATCTGTGTGCTGCTGGTAGCACCTCTGAGAAAGTGGAGCTGTTCAAGACCTTGGGAGTTCAGGAGATGTGTGTCAATTCCAGATGTGGGACATTGAGTTAGGGATACTGCAGGAGGTTGGTCCTGCTTTGCATTAATTGTGACTATGCCATATTGTTTTTCTTTTAGAGTAAGGAAGGATGTAACTTTAAAAAAGAATCTAGCAAAAGTCCACAGTTCAGAGACTTTAAACTTTTGAAAGAGACATTAGGTCTTTAAGGAGTTCTTGGATTTTTAAAGCATTGAAATATCTCTTTTGTTTGTCTGTTTTGGTGTTTTCATGTAGCTCTAGCTGTCATGGAATTCTCTCTGTACACCAGGCAGAACTCACAAAGATTCACCCACCTCTGCTCACCACGAGTTGGGACTAGAGATGGGCACCACCACCACTGGCTGGCTATAAAATTTTGGAATAGTTTAGGACTATTGCTGTGACAATTTTGGGATTTTGCTTTCTTTAAAAACAGAGACATGAAATGATTTTTTATTTTCTACGATCAAATTTATACAGTGATAAATAGGTTGCAAAAAGGACACAGTAAATTACTATTAATAGTACTATTTTTAATACTAGTAATAGTATTACTTTTAATAGAAATAAACATAGTAAAGCTATTTAATTTAATGAAAACAATAAAGTATATACCTGGGCTCTCTGGACCATCCTTAATCAAACAGCAAACAAAACTTGTGACAAGAAATTTGTCTGATTAATTTCCTTTTCTGCTTTCTAGTGCTATGATAAAACACCATGATCAAGAAGTTTAATACTTCTTACAACTTGTTAGGAACCTGAATACATGTGTGGTTGCACTGAAGGCAAATATTAGAAAGTATATTAGCTGGGTTCTTTAGTGCACCCTTAGTCAAACAGCAAACAGGATTCATGACAAGCAGTTCTTCTCAGTGCTGTCTCATTTTGCTTTCTGTTGCTGTGACATATCACCATTACCAAATGTAACTTGGGCAGGAAAGTGTATATGCATTACAGGTCACAGTCAACCACTGAGGGAAGCTAAGGCAGGAACCTCAAGGAAGGAATGTGCAGGCAAGAACTGAACCCTAGAACATGGATGAACCACAGACACTGGCTTGCTGGGCTATCCTGTTTGTATAAGCCATGGACCACATGTCCTGGGATGTCAACACCCACAATGGAGTAGGCCCTCCTTCATCAATTAGCAATCAAGAAAATGCTCTGAAGACATGTGCACAAGCCAATTTGGTGGGGCCAATTCCTCAACTGAGGTTCCCATTTCCCAGGTGTGCCAAGTTGACAACCTACTGAGTCGTCTCACTAGCCCATCACACCATTTGTTTTTGAGAACGTAGCTGGATGATAAAAGAAATAAAGGAGACACATGTTCCTGGAGTTCTAATTCACCACATGACACCTCTATAATTTCTAAAACATACTTTAAATTAAAATACTCGATGAACTCTATTAGTGTCACGGAATGCCTTAATGAATATCTACAACCTGTTCCCTTCAGAGGGCGCTGTGCTCCTCCCAGAAGCCACAGGTTGTCAAATAAAATGCTCAGCAGCAAGTGTCAGGCTCCTTTCCTTGAGTTATTAGGAGTGTTTTAGAGGCACCCGATTCCCTTAAAAACTTGACATTGGCTCTCAGCGTTGCTCTTGGTTGCCCACTATGTTACTGCTGAGGGAGAGAAGCCATCAACGCTCTTCATTACCTGTGAACCCTAAAAGCTACAGTAACAACCTCCCTGGAACATAAGTCCATTGTGCAATTGTATCAAGGTTAGAGGGGGAACAGATTACACTCTAATTGGATTTGAGCCCCGCTCGTCCACAAGAGGCCCTGTAAGTCTGACCCCGAGATGGAGAGGTCACAGGCCTCAGCAGATCCTCTACTATTATTTTACTAAATGGTAATACTTTAAAAAAAAAACTATCTCTATACTCATAAGTACAGCACTTATCCTCATGGGAAAGTTTTCTGCATCCAGTGAACATGACACAGGAACTCCCAACAGGGCAGAGTTCAAATTAGAATTCATCAAGACTATAAAGAACAATCAAATTAAGAGTCAGCACAAAAACTGACAAATCATAGTTCTAAGTAAAAGTTATAAAAGCTTTGAGAGACATCTTTATTGAGCTATACGTACATAAATACCATCTACATGTACTTGTGTCTTTATTATAAGCACAGTATCTAATTTGCTTGTAAGATGACAGAGTCCTGCTGGAGAGAAGGCTCAACAGTGTTGGGAGTCGACCCCAGCAGAAAGCGGCTATCATCTTTGCAGCCATCTCAAGCCATATACCCTGACAAGAGACTTGTTTTCAACAGCCCACAACAGCTGAGCACACTCTGATAAACATCTTGTTTTTCTCATATATCTTGTTTTGCTGCTTAGCACCCCCAGCTGCAAGGCCCACGTGGTATCCACACTGCAAGGCACGTGGCATAGTACCTTCAGCTGTGTTCCCCTGCTTGTCCACGGTGGTAAGAATACCCAGGATTTCCTTTCAATGAAAAGAGACTTGATCAGACTCTCTGTCTTGTCTCCATTCTTCGAGTTTCTTGCCCTTCGACCTCTACTCTCTCTCTTGCTAGACCCTGATCCTCGGACCGAAGCAGCAGCTTGGCCGGGGCAAAGTGGCCTCCAAACGGGCTGTTATACAACAGCATCTTCCGCTATTGCAGAGGACCTCAGTTCAAATCCCAGCATCTACCTTGGGCAGCTAACTACTGCTTATAACTCAGTACCTCCAAAAAAACCCAACACCTCTGGTCTTTAATACACATTTAAAAACTAACAATTTTTATTTATGTAAAACATTGTTTTGCCTGCATGTATGTCTGTGTGAGGGTGTCAGATTCCCCCGTAACTGGAGATATAGATACTTGTTAGCTGCCATGTGGGTGCTGGGAATTGAACCCGGATTCTCTGGAAGAGCAGCTAGGGCTCTTAACCCCTGAGCCATCTCTCTAAATGGATACTCGATTTTTGACAAAGAATCCAAAACCATACAATGGAAAAAGAAAAACATTTTCAGCAAATGGTGCTGGTCAAACTTCTACATGGCCTGCATGTAGAAGAGTGCAAACAGATGCATAGCTATCAAACCTCAAGTCCAAGTGGATCAACGAACTCAACATAAAACCAGAAACACTAAATCTAATAGAAGACAAAGTAAGGAACTGTGTTGCACACATTGGCACAGGAGACAAATTCCTGAACAGAACACCAATAACTCAGGCATAAAGATAAACAATTAATAAATAGGACCTCATGAAACTGAAAAACTTTGCAAGGCTAAGGGCACCAAGAGGACCAAAACCGCAGCCTAGAGAATGGGGAAAGGTCTCTCTGTCAACCCTGGATCCAACAGAAGATCAATATTCAAAAAGTATAAAGAATTCAAGAAATTCACCTATAAACAAAATCACCCGATTAAAAAATGGGGTACAGAACTTAGAGAAATCTCTAATGGCTGAGAAGAATTTAAGGAAATGTCTATTGTCCTTATTCATCAGGAAAATGCAAATCAAAATGATGTTAAGAATCCCCTCAAGGTGACAGCACATGCTGGTGAGGTTGGGAGCACTCTTCTGTTGCTGGTGGGACTGCAAATTTGTACAGCCACTTTGGACATCAATTTGGTATCTCAGAAGATTGAGAATCATTCTACACCAAGAGCCAGCTTTACAACTCTTGGGCATATACCCAAAAGATTCCCCACTATTCCACAAGGACACTTGCTCAGCTCACAGCAGCTTTATTCACAACAGCCAGAAACTGGAAACAACCTGTATGTCCCTCACCTGAAGCATGGATGAAGACAATGTGGTATATCTACACAATGGAATACTATTCAGCTAAAATATAAAGACATCATAAAATTTGCAGGCAAATGAATGGAACTAGAAAGTATCATCTTGAGTGAGGAGACCCAGAAAGACAGGCATGGTATGTATCACTTATAAGTGGACATTAGCCATAAAGTACAGGATAACCACGTTTGGGATAAACAGACACATAGAAATAAGCAATTAATGAGGGCCCAAAGGCGGATGTTTGAATCTCACTCACAGGGGGAATCAAAATAGTCACCTAAGCTGGATGGAGAGAGAGAGAACTGGTTGGGAAAGGGGGTGAGAAGGGGAATGGAATGGCGATCACATGTGGGGAGGGGTTGTGGAGAGAGCTGGGAGAATGGAAATCAGTGGTGGGGGGGCATCTCTGGGACTAGCAGGACACCTGGGATGGGAGAGTCTATGGCAGTGATTCTAGCTGAGATTCCTATCAGCAGGGGATATGGAGACTTAAGTGGTCATCTCCTGTAGTGGGACTTCCTGGAGAGGGTGGGGGACATTGATACACCAACCTTCACCCCAAAATTTGCCCTGCCTACAAAATGTTCAGGAATAAAGATGGAGCAGAGACAGAGGGAACAGCCAACCAATGACTGCCCCAACTTGTGATCCATCTCGTGGGAGAAAGGCAACCTCTGACACTGTTAACGATACTCTGCTATGACTGAAGACAGGAGCTTCGTACTTGTCTGAGAGGCTTCATCCAGCAGCGGATGGAAACAGATGTAGAGATTCGCAGCCAAACAGCACTCAGGGAGTTTTGTGGAAGAGTGAGGGGAAGGATTGAGGGAGCCAGAGGGAAAGCTCAAAGTGCGTCCCTGTGCTTCAGCTACAGAAACAATATGTCCCGGCATCAAAACAAACAAACAAACAAACAAACAAACAAAACCATGACCCTCCGGCATTCAACCTTTATTCCGGAAAGGTTGGGGCCCCTCACTGTTTCAATAAATCGGTCTCATTCCATAATCCATTGAAATTCAGTCTGGCTCCTTCTGCCTTTCCCCGACTCCCACCCCTACCCCCGACTCAGGATCACGGGTGTTCTGGGTAGCTGCGCCCTGAGACACTGCATGAGATTTGTTGACATTTTAGGGGGAGGATGCGGCAGTTAGAGGACCAGTGTCCTAACCTTTGTAAGGGCCCCCTGAGAAGGGAGACCCCCACTCAACCCATGAGAGATTACGTCCACCCAAAGACCACGAGACACCGATTCTTGTTGCAATCAGCAAGAGATATATTTCAAATAATCAGCATGCTGAGGTAGAAACTTGTAGCCCACACAAGAGCAGGAGTTTTGACCCTCAGGCTTGGGCGCAAGGGATATTTAAAGGAGAAAACAGCAAACCAGGGGGGTGAAGGGGGAAAACCAAGAAGGAACAGCAGGAAATTCCACCCACATCTGTAAACCAGGGTGGGGAGTGGGAAACATCCTGTACACAGAAAGTTTCCATTATTCAACTAGTCACGGACCAGGGTGAAGAGTGAGTAACATCCTGTATACATTCTTTTCAGGAATGTGACCTTAGCCTAGTCATTTACCTCATGGTCAGTCACTTCCCAGGGTGGCTTGGCCAACCTGTATTACTAGTTCTGCCGTTCTTTGTCAGAATGACCTGGCTGACTTGCCCCCCTGGCTAATTCTTTCTTAGGGTGGCCAGCTAGTTCCTGGAACCTAGGCCTGTGAACCTGCTAACCTTAATTCAGATGAGGGGGTCTCAAGCTTCTCTATGAATTTTTATATCCTTACACCTTCACAATCCACGCAGTTCTAGCTTCACCCCACTGCACACCCACATACCCTGTTCATGAGCCCCAGTCCAAATCCCAAGATTCTCTTATGACCCTCGGCCAACACCACCCAGACTACAGAGATGCAGGAGAGCGCCCAGGAGACGAACTGTGAGATAATTCAGCACTGAGCGCTCAACAAGGGAGAGGACCACGGCTTTTCCTGCTGGTCCAGCTCCAGCCAGCCAGACCTGGGCCATACGATCCAGCAGAGTTAGATGAGAAACAAACTCAGCTGTCTTGAAAGGCCACGTTCTTACTGCGGTCTCGGTCTGCATCCTCCTCCTCCTCCCAACATCCAAGAAGCAGGGCTGACCATACAGTTTCCAGCCACGGAGTGTCCTGTGTCCTGCCACTCCTGCTGTCAGTGAAAATGACTTTGATATCTAGGCCTGTGATGTAGGATCTACTTTCTAAGAACACAAACATGTCTAGTGTGTATGTGGGGGTAGAAAGTGGGGGGCAAGTAAACAGACCCAGGTCTGGCATCTTCCTGCACATAAGAAGCACACTCCTCATTGGCCAGTTTATGCACTCAAATAATATTCTGATAGGCCAGTGAGCTGTTTGCCTGGAGCTTTAGAGACAGAATGTAACTAGCAAGTTACTCATTCTAGGCCCTAGCTTTCTGCAGGAAAGTACATTTAAGCATAATTTGTTCTGGCCTCATTGGCTTGTAACAATTAACTGTGAGCAACTCCTACTTGTTCCTCCTCAGAGTGGGATCACTCTCCCTACCCTCACATCTCACCACCCTACATCCAGCCTGCCCAAGACTTCAGGAAACTGTCCGCCTGTAGAGTAAACAAAAACAGGTGGTGTGTTTATAAAAAGATAAAAGAAACAGTATGTTCTCTGGAGGTGTGTGGTGAGGTATAGGAGAAGGGGATGTCTCAGTGGGCCCATGCCGAGGCATCTCTTCTTCCTGAGGGAACAGCCACACTCCAGTATAGTATAGAATAGAGTTTATTCAGGGCTTGGGGAGGGGAGTTAAGAGGGTAGTAGAGGAAGAGAGAGGCAGAGAGAGACAGAGAGTAGAGAAGTAGAGGCAGGCCATGAACACATGGAGAGGGGGAAGGGTGAGGGGGACAGAGGGATGAAGAGTGCTAGAGAACAAGAGGTCAAGAGAGCAAGAGGAGGGGGAGGCAAGCAGCCCCTTTTATAGTGGGCAGGCCTACCTGGAGGTTGCCAGGTAACTGTGGGGGGAACATACCTGGCTGTTGTCAGGTAACTGTGGGGGTGGAGTTTAGATAGAATGCTAACAACAGACAATATGATTTACTTTTTACCCTGAAGTTCCAAAACAAAAACCAGTTTATTCAGAAAGCCAGTTTCTGGACCCGCTGAAGCCAGGATCTTCCACTCCCTGCTCTCCACTGCAAAAATAGATTTTCAGACTCTGTGTGGTGTGGTCAGGTTTGGAGGCCTTCATCTCTGCCCTCCCTGTCTCGAGAACTAAGTATTCTTTCATTTTCCTTCACTGACTTTTTTTTTTTTTACACTGGTGTTTTCTTACCTCAGAATTTGGAACGAGGCAGGTGCCCAAGGCTTTCTCAAGCTCATACTCAACCAATAACATAAAAATACACAAACAGCTAAGAGATGCTGGCACATGCCTTTAATCTCAGCAAATGCAGGTGGATCTTTGTAAGTTCAAGGCCAGCCTAGTCTACAGAGTTTCAAAACACCCAGAGAAATTCTGTCACGAAAATCTAAAAACAAGAATAAAAATACACATATAATACACATACAAACCAGCAATGACAAACAATCAAGTCATGGAGAAAGTGGTTGTTGTGTTAGTTATTTAAAAAATCGGCCACTGGTCTAGCCCACTATCTAAGCTGTGGCAGCTCTGCCTAGCTCAGTCGCCATGTTTCTCGGCCAGAGGCCACGTGCGCACCTCAGCTAGAACTGGCCAGCCAGAAACACCAGCCCTGCCAACCACGAGACACCAGCATAGGAGATGGCTCTGCCAATCTTCTATGCTGTCTCCGCAAGGCTGGGCATTGCCCAGACCATCCCGCCATCCATGCGGGACCAGTAGAAAGATGAGACTCTAATGCTTAAAGATTAATGAAAGGCTTATATATTTGGTAATGATCAGTCACAAGATACCCATACAATCAGAAGTGTAACCCAATACCCAACCTAGAGATACCAACTACCTTTGACTGCTACAGACACGTGAACATCCGTCTCCATCTCCTCTCCCTCTCTCTCCTCTCCTAGCTCCTCCTCTTCCTTTTCCTCCTCTCCTCCTTACTCCTCCTCTTCCTCTCCTAACTCCTCCCACATTAGCTCCTCCTACAAGTGGCGGGATTTTGGGAAAACTGACCCAAAATAATAGCAAAGATATCCACACATAAAAAGTAGACCCTTTTTGGTGGTACAGGCCTTTGTCCCAAGCACTTGTGAGGAAGATTCAGAGTTCTGTGAGTTCAAGACCAACTTGACCTACAGGTGGGCTAGTCAGAGATACATAGTGAGACCTTGTGTTACAAAATAACAATAATTGCAAGGAAATAGACCCTGACTGCTCAGATTGATCCCATGATCTATGATATTGTAATAGGGCCCCAGGCCTTATTTAGCCCCCAGAACTAGCACAACTGACTACCATTCACACTGTAAAACTCAGCATGTAGAGAGTACAGTCTATCAAAAACTAAGACCTAATCCATCAATGTCAATGGTTCTGGGAAAGTCTCTAAATGTACTAACCTTGCTTTTTAACTTCCTTGGTTCAACTTCTGGCTAACTATTCATGTTAATGAAAGTATGTTAATAAAGACATGTTTTTTTTTCCAAGGTAATATTTTTGTTAATTATTTGGGAATTTCTCATCATGTATCTCAATCACACTTACTCCCCAGTCCTCTCAAGTTCCCTACCCCCAACCCTTGTGAACTCCACCCACCCAAAAAAAAAAAGAAGCAGAAGAAGAGGAGGAAGAGGAGGAGGAATAGAAGGAGGAGGAGAAGGAGGAGAAAGAGGAGGAGGAGGAAGAGGAGGAGGAGGAGGAGGAGGAGGAGGAGGAGAAAGAGGAGGAGGAAGACAAGGAAGAAACCAAGTCCAACTTGTGCTACTTATATGCTCACTGGAGCAGGAAAAACCTAAGACTTTTTTTGTGCATAAAATATCACCTTGAGAAAGGTTCAGAACTATAGTGGGATCCCAAACAGCCATTACAATTGCTGGCCAGCTAATAAAGATTTTCTATTAGCTAAAACCCATGTCCAAGCAATCTTCTCTGTTGGATACCTGAAACAATGTCTCCTACAAACATTTACAATTGACCTTCCAGTGAATGACACTTGGCACCTGATCCTAAATGAAAGTGTTGGAATTATTCTTGCCACAGAAATTCCTCCTCAGGGTTCTGGTATCTTCTTTCCTGTAACCATCTCTCTGCTACCCAGTTTTAGGACAGAACCCTTTGCCATCATGGAGGGAAGTCCTGCAGTTCAGAATTCATCCTCCTCCCTGGGGTGAGTCTGGGGATGCACTTGAAATATCAAGAAGCCACCTTGGTTTGACTTTTTTCTAAGAGTCTTCTAAGATCCTGCTGTCTACACCAACTGTCACAAACAAGAAGGTAGATATACCTAGTTAGTGTAACAAAAGTTGTATTTTATTATGCTGAGAATCATCAGACACTGTTCACACTCTAAATTCCAAACTATGGTCCTAAGCCTAACTTCCCATGACTGCTCACCTGTGCAATGTATCTTAGCTGAAAGTCAATCAGGTGCAGGCACTAACAGAAGTCTCTGACTGAGGGTGAAAATCCTGAGGGAGATTCTAGCGGCAGATGAGATCAAGATAGTTTCTCTCCAGATATGCAAGGTATAATATTGCTCTTGGTCTCTGTTTATGTACTGTCCAGTGGATATCAGGGGGGTTCTAAGACTGTGTCTTGTGAGTGAGTGATGTCACTGAGTTCTGGTTCTCAGGTTTAGCCTTGGGTGTAGTGGGGATCCTGACAGGTCTAGAGTTACATGTCTAAATGAGGTGTTTTTTTTTTTTACTATGTTCATTACAAAAACAAAACTAATGAACCAAAGAAAGAAGGAAAGAGTCAGTAGAGAAAAAAAGAAAAGATAGACTCAGTTCAACCTCAAAACAAAAAGAGCAGACTTCTGAGTGTGAGGGAGTGTGATTGTATGGCAGACACCAGAGAAGACTTCTAGGCCATGGGTTTAAGCCAATAGAAAGTCAGGTTTTTTTGACCAGAGACTCCACTGGCTTTTTGGGATCACAGTGTAGCCCAACGCCTTTCTCAGGGAGACCTTTTAAGCATAAAAGCAAAAACAAGAACAAAAACAAAACAACAAACCATGTTCTAGGTTGATTTTGGTTAACCAAAACAGTTGCCAGAAGCAGAACCCAAAAAGCCAGAAAGCAAGGTTAGTACATTTAGAGACCTCCTCAGAACTATGGACTTTGATGAGTTAGGTCTTTCTCTTCATTTTGGCAGATGATGTACATGCTGGATTGTATAGCCTGAATGGCACTTGCATCACGAAGTCAGTTGTGCTTACGTCTGAGGCCAACTAAGGTATGGGGGCCCTGTTATAAATGGCACACTCAACTAAGGTATGGGACTCAGTAACCCAGCTTACTGAAGAATGAGCCTTGCAGGGCCTGAGAATTAGTGTTTGTGGTGGGAGAGTTAGGGAGAGAGTAAGCCTGGCTTCACCAGACTCAGAAGAAACTGATGGGGTTTTTCGAGTGCAGGGTGAGTGATAAGCCAGATTTTTTGGGGGGTGAGGGGTGAGGTGCAGTGTGCAACCTCCAGGCTCTTGGGCACAAAATGGGAACTGGCTACTTCCTGGGAACTCCGTGGGCAACATATTTCTTGAAGCCTTGAGCTGGTCAAATGGTTCTGGTTTGTGGGGTGGGAATTTCCTTTAAACATTCTCGTCTAAATTTGGGAATATAGAAACTCTTTCTCCACAAGACCCACACTGTTGCAGGCTTTCTCTAAGCCTGATCTATACAGAAACCATGGATTTAAAACACCTGTACCCAAATAATTACCATTTCAGCCACATCTGCACCCCAGTTTCCTGTGTTCATACTCCCCACACTCCCCCATAATCTACAGCTCCACACAGATACTTAAGAGAGACAAAAAATTCAAAAACAAAAGGTTAAAACCAAGAAGAAAAATTTCCCTCTTAATAGCACTTAGGCCCTGTCTTAGAGTTCTATTACTGTGAAGAGACACCATGGACCATGGCAACTCTTATAAAGAAAAACATTTAATTGTGTCTGGCTTACAGGTTTAGAGATTGTGGTGGTTGGAGTAGGTTTGGCCCCTATAGATTCATGTGTTTAAATGCTTGGCCTATATGGAGTGGCAATCTTAGGAGGTGTGGCCTTATTGGAGTACCAGTGGCCTTGATGGAGGAAATGTGTCACTCTGTAGGTCTGCATTGAAGTCTCCTATGCTCAAGCTCCACTCAAGTGTGGAATCAGTGCCTCTTCCTGGCTGCATACAGAAGAGAGTCTTCTTGCTTCCTTTCGATCAATATGTAGAACTCTTGGGTCCTCCAGCACCATGTCTTCCTGCACGTTGCCATGATTCCTGCCATGATAATGGACTGGACCTCTGAACCTGTAAGCTTTTTGTGTTTCTCTTCACAGCAATAAAAACCGAATTAAGACAGAGATTTAGTCTATTATCATCAAGGCAGAAAGCACGGTAGAACACAGGCAAACATGGTGCTAGAGAAGTAGTTGAGTTACACATCTGGATGTCCAGGCAGCAGGAAGAGAAACTGACACTGGACCTGGCTTGAGGTTCTAAAACCTTAGAGCTCACCCCTAGTGACACATAGAAGTATGTCCAACAAGGCTATATCTCCAATAGTGCCATTCCCTGAGTCTGTGGAGGCCATTTGCATTGAAACCACCAGAAGCCCAAAGGGCTTGGGAGCTGATCCAGTGGTTTGTGACATCTCTTATAAGCACTTAGTGCCTAACTGTTGAGGCTTTCTCCACAGTTCAAATATCTTATGAGAGACAAATGCCATTGTAAGATTTACTCCCTCAGGAGAGTAAGCCCCTTACCTTTGCTCGAGTAAAGCAATGCTCCACTTATGTGATTCATGAAGCCAGCCTGGGGAACTCCTCCCACCTCCTGTAAAGGATCCATTTCCTCTCATTGACAGAATTTTCCCTTTTTTCTCTGAGGGTTTATCTACATTGTTTTGTTCACTGTTTTACTGTCTAGAGATCGTGATTTGGTTCATTTTCTCTTTTATTTAAAAAAAATAGAAGGTAGGAAAAATCTTGAGTGTGACAGGTACCAGCAAGGAAATTCCTGAAAGCAGTATCTAGGAGCAGACTCAGTGAGTAAAGAAAGGCTTTTACTAGGGGTGACTGACAAGTGTATTGGACTACAGTTGCTGGTTTGTGAATGATGTCTGCTGACAAGACTGGACTGAAGCCTCTGGTTTATATTTGGTGTTTGCTACTGGACCGAACTGCTAATATCCTGACAATGAAGATTAGACTTGCTCCCAAAGAACTATTTCTAAACAGGCCTACCTCCCTGTGTATTAATAACTTTTCTTTTCCACCACTTTTCGTGGGTGGTGGGAAAGAGTGGAGGATGAATGCTTATTAAAGTAGGTTGAGAAAACTTTATGCCTACAGGAGTATAGGAGCTCCCTTATCTGTGTGTAAGTCAGAGGGCAACACGAAAGAGATGATTCTCTTCTTACACCTTGATTTTGAGAAACGCCTCTCTCTCTCTCTCTCTCTCTCTCTCTCTCTCTCTCTCTTTCTCTCTCTCTCTCTTCCTTTCCTTTCCCCTGCCTCACCCATCCACCATTGCTCTCCTACTTCTGTGTTGCTGCTACCCTAGATATGCTGGTGGCCTAGACATTCAAGACGAGTCTCTTGCCTAAGCCTCTTTCTCACCATGAGAGTGCTGGGGCTATAGCTATGCATACAGCGTCCAACTATTTATGTGGTCTCCTGTATCATACATACCTTTGTTTGCTGAGCCTTCTTACCAGCCCTATTATGTCTATTCCTTTAAAACATTTACATTTACACTTGTTTATAGTATGTGTGTGTGCATGTGAACACATGCACATGTATATAGTTATGCACTGACACACCTGTGGATGTCAGAACAACTTGTAGCAACAAATTCTATCCTATAACCATACCCTAACCGTAACCCTGACCCAGACACTAACCCTTACCCTAACCCTAACCCTGACCCAGAGATCAAACTCATATCATCAGACTTGATAGCAAGCACCTTAACCTGCTAAGCCACATCTCCCTCCCTGTTCTTTTATCAACTAATTATTTTTAAAGTTTTTATTACATTGATCTATTTATTTTGTGTTTGGGAGGCCTACACATTCCACAGTTCATGAATGGAGGTCAGGGAACAACTTGAGGGAATTGGTTTTCTCTTTCACCATGTGGGTTCTGGAGACTGAGCTGTGGATTATCAAACATCATCATGCTTATCATACATCAACAGTATTCATATTTGTGAGAGAAGCCAGATGCAATTTGTAAAGAATCTCAATGTAAACGTGTCTTAGATTTGTTGTCCACTTGGGATTGAGATAACCGTTACCAGAAAACTTTTTTCCAAAATAAGGCTATTCTTAAATATTGCTAAAATAAACCAGTTGGTATCAGGCTCTCAAATTTTGGCCTAAGCTGGGCTGAACCAAGTTTCATTTTTCTCACACCCAGATTGGATCATTTCCCTACTTACTGGCAGGGTCTCCCTACAAGATATGTATATTGGATGAGTTCAAGAGGAACACTGAACCAGATTGTTTGTTAGTGGTAGACAGAATATTGAGATCCAAAGAGAAAACTCAGGACTGACCAGAGTGGATAAAGATGTTTCTTTTAATGGTTTAGAAGTCAGAGGAAAGCTGAAATCTTACATTGTGAGAGAGCAGTCTTATTAATGACTGAATCAGAAGATGAGACAGTTCACTGCCCACAGCATGTAGGCACATCGCAATGCCAGTCTCTTGGTAAAAACGCCAGTGGCACTTAAAACACAGGGTTGAACTAACTCAATTGGCTTTCAGCCATGTCTCCCTCCTTCCTCCTACATTAGCTCTTCCAAAGGCTTACACTGTCTGAATGTCTTTTGTCCCTCTCAATAATTAAATGTTAAGTATGGTATTTTAATGTGTTTTTTAGGCCTTCAGCCAGGCACTCCTGAGAATTCCAATCACACTGTTATCTGTCTGCCATCAGTGTTAGTCCCTCTCCTAATAAACTTCCTGTCCCTCAGTGTCTATCTATCTCAGTGCTTTCCTTGAGCCCTCCATGTGAGAACTTTCTCCTTTTTTGTGCCAATTTAAATAGTTTTATTATTCTATGTTACTTGTTTTGGGTCCCTGTGGAACAATGCTACACCCTCTACTTGGACTGACTAAATCCACCTCTTCAATGGTGGGACCTGAGGAAGCACCACCAGATGTAGGAGCTTCTTTACCAGGGAAGCCACCAGGCATTCCTCCAGGCATGCCACCAGCACTCTGGTACAGCTTGGTAATGATAGGCTTGCAGACTTTCTCCAGTTCTTTCTGCTGATGCTCAAACTCTTCCTTCTCTGTAGTCTGATTCTTATCCAGCCAGCTGATGATCTCATTGCATTTGTCAAGAATTTTCTCTGTCCTCATCATTGATCTTGCCTTGAAGTTTCTCATCTTCAACAGTAGCTTTCATGCTGAAGTCATAGGACTCCAGGGAGTTCTTGAAGGAACCTTATCTCTCTGCTTCTCATCCTCAGCTTTGTACTTCTTGACTTCTTGGACCATGCGCTCAATATCCTCCTTGCTCAAGGAGCCCTTGTCCTTGGTGATGGTGATCTTGTTCTCCTTTCCTGTGGTCTTATCTACAGCAGAAACACTGAGGATGCCATTGGCATCAATGTCAAAAGTAACCTCAATCTGAGGAACCCCACAGGGTGCTGGAAGTATGCCTGTGAGCTCAAACTTTCCCAGCAGGTTGTTGTCCTTGGTCATGGCCCTTTCACCTCCATACACCTTGAAGAAAAAGGCAAGAGAAGTTAAGACATCCAATTTAGAAATTACTAGCGTGGCTTAAGCTCAATTTGGGGAAGATCAGTCGCTCAGATATCCAAGGAAGGAACTAGCCAACACAGTGTTTCTGGTGGAAACTACAAATGGTTTTGGAATCCATCATCAAGAGAGAAACTCCCCTGGGTTTTCTATACAAACCACACAAAATTCTAGGACCACACCTGAATGAGTACACCTGGCTGGTTCTCAGAGTAGGTGGTGAAGCTCGGTGGGAATGGTGGTATTGCATTTGATGGGGACAGTCATGACCCTACCAGCAGTTTCAATACCATGGGAAAGAGGAGTGACATACAAGAGCAGCAAATCCTGAACATTCTCAGAATTGTCTCCAGGTAGAATGGCCGCCTGGACAGCTGCACCATAGGCAACAGCTTCATTGGGGTTAATGCTCTTATTCAGTTCTTTTCCATTGAAGAATTCTTGTAGAAGCTTCTGAATCTTGGGGATTCTGGTAGAAACACCCATCAAGACAATATCATGGATCTGTGACATGTCTAGTTTGGTATCTCGAAGGGCCTTCTCTACAGGGTCCAGTGTGCTGCGGAACAAGTCAGCATTCAATTCCTCAAATTGAGCCCAGGGAATTAGAGGTATAAAAGTCAATTCTCTCATAGAGAGAATCACTCTCAATACTGGCCTGGGTGCTGGAGGAGAGTGTGCACTTGGCCCGCTCACAAACAGTTCGAAGACACTGATAGCTCTTTTGTTCTCACTGATGTCCTTTTTGTGCTTTTGCTTAAACTCAGAAATAAAATGGTTGACCATTCGGTTGTCAAAGTCTTTTCCACTCAAGTGGGTGTCTCCAGCTGTTGATTTGACTTCAAAAATTCCATCCTCAATAGGGAGGATTGACACATCAAAAGTGCCACCTCCCAAGTCAAAAGTCAGCACATTCCTTTCAGCTCAGACCTTCTTATCTAAGCCATAAGTAATAGCAGCAGCAGTTGGTTCATTGATAATTTGAAGTACATTGAGGTCAACAATAGTTCCAGCATCTTTTGTTACCTGGAGCTGAAAGTCACTGAAGTAAACTGGCACTGTGACCACGATATTGGTAACAGACTTTCCAAGGTATGCTTCTGCAATTTCCTTCATCTTTGTCAGAACCATTGAGGACACTTTCTCTGGGTAGAAACTTTTTGTCTCCCCTTTGTATTTGACTTGGATCTTGGGCCTGCCTGTATCATTCACCACCATGAAGGGCCAGTGTTTTATATCAGACTGAACAACAGCATCATCAATGATGTCCTATGTCTATTCAGATGTTTGGCATAAAAAACTGTGTTGGTGGGGTTTATTGCAACCTGATTCTTGGCCACATCCCCAATTAATTGTTCTGTGTCAATTAAAACAACATAACTCAGCATGGTGTGGTTACCCTGGTCATTGGCAATGATTTACACCTTTCCATGCTGGAAGGCACCCACACAGAAGTAGGTGGTGCCAAGATCAATGCCAACTGCAGGTCCCTTAGACATGGTTGATTGCATGTAAGCCCAGCTGTGCTGATGACAATGAGACCACATTGACCGAATTCTCGTTCAATGAACGAGAATTTTCAATTAGGTTCCTCAGGCCCGCTATAGACAAAAACTTTGTATACCAAACTAGAGATTCTGAAATCTTAAGAAAACAAATGTATTGCTTACTTATTGGTTTGGTTCTGTGTGTGTGTGTGTGTGTGTGTGTGCGTGTGTGTGTGTTTGTGTGTATACACAGCAGGTCAGAGGTCAGAGGATACCCTGTGCATCCCAGAGATCAAATTCAGGCTTGGTGGCAAACACCATTATCACACGAAAGCTATGTCGCCAACTCCCAAACTACAAATTCTAAAATCTCACTTGCCCCAGATTCCAGCTGCTACTCTCTGGCTTTCTGCTTAGGGATTTGTTCTTCATATCTTACCATCTGGTCTTGACCCGCCTCTATAACACTCTTGCTTTCTCTCTTTGCCTCTCTTCCTCAGGATATAAAGATTAGACTTGGATTGTCCCATGTAATCCTTTCTCTCCCCTTTTCTAGTTCATTATGCCCCTGTAGCAGAGCATGCTTGATGCATACTTTGTAGAGTAAAATTAGAGGTAAAAATGGAGAGAAGTTGTGTTAAGACGTGGTTGGTGGTGGCGCACACCTCTAACCCCAGCACTCAGGAGGTGGTGGCGCATGCCTCTAACCCCAGCACTCAGGAGGCAGAGGCAAGTGAACCTCTGAGTTTGAGCTCAGCCTGGTCTACAGAACTAGTTGCAGGACAACCAGGGCTACACAGAGAAAACCTGTCTTAAAAAAAAAAAGACAAAGCTAAACAAACAAACAAAAAAATGAGCTACTGGGAATGGATGTGGAGGCAGACATTTTTCACTAAACATTCAAGAGTAAGGGAAGGAAGATTGACCATTCCGGGTCAACCTGGAATTTTTGGAAAAATTCTTTCTGAGAAACAAAAGCAACACCAAACACTTGAGACCTGTTTCAACAGCTATTTTTATGTGTATGTATGAATGTACGTCACATGTGTTGGGGAGGAGACTCTCCTGACACTAGAGTCACAGGCAGATGTGAGTTGATTGATGTGGACCAGAAAAAGAATTCAGGCCTCTGGAAGGTCAGCAAGTGTTCACCACTGAATCATCTTTACAGAACACAAGAATTTTGAATAAATACAACATATCGATAATATTGCATTTGAAATATGCATTTTATGAGACATTCTATCAAAAATTAATCTCTGTCTGGTCCTTCATACTACTGACATTCATTAGATTAAGCAGGAAGAATTTTCAAAGGACGTTCCCTATATAATACTTCTCTGGTTTTTCAGTGTTTTCAACAGCACAGGTTTTCATCTGGTGTGTGCTTGTAAGCCTGAACATCCCTTTTAATCAAATCAGAACTTCACACCATGTTTGTCCATTATCTGCTGACTGAACCAAGAGGTGTTCCTGTGTTTTCCACTGATAGTTCTCCCTATGAAGGTTCTTTTTAAAAGTGATTTTTAAATTTTTATTTTATTCAGTTTTGTCCGCATGTATGTATATGCACCATGTATATGCCTGGTACCTGCAAAGGTCAGAAGAGGGCATCAGACTCCCTGATAGTGAACTTGTGAGCCACTACATTCGTTCTAGAAAGTGAACCCAGGTCCACTACAAGACCTATAAGTGCTCTTAACCACTAAGTCCTCTCCCTAGCCCCCACCATGTGTATGCTTTAAGTGTTATCAGAGTGATAAGGATGACTTCAAAATTTCTGTATTAAGTTCACACTACAGTGTGTTCTTTCATGTCTGTGAAAGGATGAGTGCTGACTGATAGGAAGGCTTCCCAAGATCATCTATATATGAGGGGTTTCTCTGAAGTGTGACCGTCTCCATGCATTCATCGGGAAGAGGGAAATGGGGAAGAAGGGAAAGCTTTTCTACATTGTACATGTAAAGCTTCCCTCCATTTTGTGCTTTCTCACATCTTCCACACGATCTGAAACTACAGAAAGCTTTACCAAATCACATATGGTAACAGTGCCTTTTCTCTAGTGTGATTTCTTTCATGTACTCGGGTGGTTTTTTGTAGAAAAATCACTTCTGCATTTAAAAAACAATGGCTTCTCTCCATTCGTATTTTTTGAACGACCAAACCTACAGGTTATTTTCCCACATGGCTAGCACAAATTCAGTTATCTCCAATGTGATTGTATTTACTTCTGTGAAAGCTACCAAGTCAACAAAACGGTTTGCAACATTACGTACAAACACTGGGAATCACACCACTGTAATTGATTTGTAATTTTGTGAGTGATTCACAGTAAAGTGGGCTTTCCCAAACTGTCTCCATATGTAAGGCCCCTCTCTTACAGAGGGGTGTTCTTGTGTGTTAAGGCAACTTACAAACCTAAAGCCTTCCCCCCCATTTCTTGTATCCATAGGGTTTCTCTCCAGTGTGAACTCTTCTGTGACTCTGAGGAGAACTGGAACAATGAACAGTTTTAGCACAGCGATTACACACTTAGACCCCTTAACAGTGTGGGCTCTTTTCTGTGCTATGCAACGGAATAACCAAAGTGTTTTCCACATTGTTTACATGTGTGGGGCTTCTCCTCAGTATTGACTCTTGCATGTACTTGCAGGGAGGTGGGAAAACCAAACTCTTTCCCACACAGCTTACATTGTGCAGTGATGGTATTTGTGCCTTGGAAAGTACCTGAAGAACTGAAAGCTTTCCCACATTTTGCTTACATTGTTGGTATTTTTATCAGTGCAATACTTTTACAATTTTGACCAAAACTGAAGTTTTCATCACAGTTCTTATTTTATTTGATCTCTGTACAGTGTGAATACTTTCATACTTCTGAACAAATCATGGAGAGCTGGAGGTGAATCCAAATTCCTTTTCTTATACAATTTCTTTCTGTATTCCCGATCTTCATATTCTTTGTGTTCTGGGTTAGATTTAAGGCACACACCTAGAGATAAATAGCCAATGGCTAGTTTTGTACACCCATTTCTTTTTCATTTATGTACTTCCAGATAAATGTTTTAGCTCACAGTACCCTCCATAGTGAAGTTGAAGACTATTACAAACTGATGATCTTTATAGTCCCAGAATTTCTTCATTAGCTGACTGCCACAGGAAAGCAAAAACACATTACCAAGATCTTGTTTATTAATGATTCACCAATTAAAAAATGGTGATTCTTTTCTCTGTAAGAATTTTTAAACAGCCAGGCGGTGGTGGCGCACGCCTTTAATCCCAGCACTTGGGAGGCAGAGGCAGGCGGATTTCTGAGTTCGAGAGTTCAAGGCTAGCCTAGTCTACAGAGTGAGTTTCAGGACAGCCAGGGCTACACAGAGAAACCCTGTCTCGAAAAACAAAAACAAAAACAAAAACAAAAAAACAAAAAAAGAATTTTTAAACACATTTGCATTGAATGTTCTGCAACTTGATTTGAGCACAACTCAAACAAAAGAGTAATATTGATGATTGGCTGTGCTATCTCCATGTGTAGCAAACACGTCTATGTCACATTTAAATATACATTTCAGTACTCAATTCTGTGCACAGTTTTGGTAGGCAATACTAATGGTCAAAGTAATTTGAATTTTGAACTACTTTTATATCCACAAAGAGATATCTTAATATTTAATTAACAGTCATAGTCTATAAAGAAATCTCATTTTTATTTACTATATACCTTATATGCAGAGGTCATATATGTCATTATTTCAATTTTAATAACATTGTTCTTGGAACAAAATTGGTATATATAAAAGATGAACAAAATATAATCTTTTTGTTTCCACTACCAGAATATTTGGAATATTTTAAGACTGCCAATGCTGCCTGGTGGTGGTGAAACATGCTGTTTATTCCAGCACTTGAGAGGCAGAGGCAGGCAGATCTCTGCGTTCAAAGCCAGCTTGGTCTACAGAGTGAGTTCCAGAACATGCAGGGCTACACAGAGACACCCTATTTGAAACAAAATGAGGTTGCAGAAGCTGAGCGTGCTTGTAGTTTTAGAGAAAGTTTCCTGAGCTTTAACTGAGTTTTAAGCTGTATATATTTTTATCTTTTACTTCTCTGTAAAATATCCAATTGTACAACAAAATTTAAGGAACACAGCACATGGCTATCTCTCTGAACACAAATTACCTTAGTTTTCTCTGGGGATTTTCTTTTTCTTTTCTTTTTAAAAATTGTTCTCATTGGCTTTTGTTTTTTGAGAGACAAGATCTTACTACATATTCCTGGCTGTCCTGGAACTCACTATGTTGACCAGGCTAGCCTTATACCCACAAATAGGACAGCCTCTGCTTCTAAGTGCTTAGTTCATCCAATATAGCAGCCAAACAGAGGTAAGGTCACTCCTACTCTCCTGTCCTTGGGGTTGGCTCTCCTGCACCTTGGCCAAGGCATGTGTCACCATGCCTGGCTTTTCTGGGGATTTTCAATGTTTTGGTACTCCAGTTTGTTTCCTAAAATCAGACCCAGAAAACTAATTATAAATTATCACATTACAGTAAAATTATCAATGTATTTTAGCAAAATTTGTAATCCCATCTCACATATGGGATTGCCTAAATGTCTCTTTACTAATTAAAGGAATTATGACATATTTACATATAGAGGACAGGTTCCTCGAGGTTTCCTGCATCACATCTTTGTAGAGGTTCTTCTGGGATGGATTAGGCAGAGAGCCCACTCCTCCAGGATAAACTTCTCAGCGACATCCTCAAAGGTCACTGACTCCTAAAGGAGCCCACATGACTTGGATAGAATTTTGACTCCATTGCTTGAGTTCCTAGTTTTCCAAAAGGGACCTTCACTTCAGAGACCAGCAGAACAACTTTGTGTAGAATGAATGTATGTTTCTGCTAGAGCTATTGATCCAGCAAAGGTTTGTAATGGTGTAAGCACAAGAGGCCACTTTAAGATGAGCCACTGACAAATGTACAAACTTTAGATAATTTCCTTCTGGTCTTTAGTTTCTGTGAAATTCTACACAAATGGCTTTGTTCTTCGCATTATTTCCACTTATAGGATTCAATTGATGAAGCATTTCATAATTCACTTCAACTGGAAACTTCTATTTTCAACATTCTCAGGGTCTTCATCCAGTGCATATTTACACTTGTGTCAATGGAAGGCTTTTGGGTATCTCTTCTAGTTGGGGTTTCTGCCCACGCTTCATTTGTTTACTTCTGTGAATTAAATTCAGAGTCAACCCGAGCTGTTTCTAGAAACTTTTAATAGTGATATATGTTCTAATTTTTGCTAGAAAGGTCATGAGACCTTTGTCTTATATTCAGGATTATTCTTCAGTGTTGAGTTTTTTCATGTTTGTCAAAAGAATGGAATTGCCTGAAGACCTCCCATACTGCTGCATACATAGAAATTCTAGCAAGTCTGAATTCTGTGATATTGTAAAAAGAAACAGTTGTGAGCAAACCCACATACAGGCGGAAAAAGAGAGAGGTCTCCAAAGAGTTCTCCTCTGGATCTTGCAACCCCCATCCTCTACACAGACATATCTTAATGAATACATAACAGATTTTAAGACATCATTAAATGGCTTCATTTTCCAATTTACACCAACAATATACTAGCTGTTGAACTGCTATGCCGCTTTGAGTCCTTGGTTATTTCTCAAGTGCTGTTTACAGCGAGCTCACTCGCTCAGATTATAAGTAAGGGACTGCTCTTATAGATGATAGTTAACACTGACTTCCACTTGTTTGGAAACTGAACACATCCTATATAACTGAGACCACACTTAGAAGCTGTTCCTGGATATCATAGCCCACATTAATGAAATACTAAATAAGACTCACAGTTCACTATGCTGATGGAAAATATGACAGTATTCACTGGACAATATGAAAGGACGATGAAATAATTAGAGAAATGTTGTTTTAAAAAACTTTTTATTGATTCTTTGTGAATTTCACATCATGCACCCAGGTTCCACTCATCTCTTCACCCCTTCGTATCAGCCTTCCACACTTGCAACCTCTCCTGCCCAAAATAAAATAAAATAAAATAAAATAAAATAAAATAAAATAAAATAAAATCATCATCATCATCACCATCATCATGTTGTGGAAACTGTAGTATGTCACACAGTGTATCTCTCTGTCCACACATTTTTACCTACAAATGTTCGTTGCAATGAGTCATTGGTCTGGTTCAAGGCCTCTGGATTCTGCTACATTATCAATAATCCCAGAACCTCACTGGGACTCTTCTCAGATATCTGTGTCATGGAGATCCAGCAGCTTTGGATCTGCAGGACCGACTCTTTCATGAGCTCCAGCAGATCATGAACGGGGTAGATATTGGGGTAGGCCAACTCAAAACCCTGGATGTAGGCCCAGGAGGTAGCACAGTTGGTCAGCCCTCCAGCTCTCCTTCACCAGCATCAAGGTAAGCTCTCCAACAGTGCTGTGGCTAGCTCAGCCAATGCAGCAAGGGGCAGGCTCAGCTCTCCTACTCTCGTGTCCTTGGGGCTGGCTCTCCTGCACCTTGGCCACCAGGTCAGCTCTACTGTGCTGCCCAGGTAAGGTACAGGACCCATTCTCCTGAATGCTGCAGCTGGTGAGCAGCAGGGACAGCTGTCCCTCTTTCATGACCCTGGGGTCAGCTCCTGCCACCTGCCACAAGTGATGATGGGTAGAGGTTGGAAACCTGGTTTTTAATATAGGACAGGAATCATACAAAATTCATATCCTAATTTTTTTTTTTTTTTTTTGGTTTTTCGAGACAGGGTTTCTCTGTATAGCCCGGGCTGTCCTGGAACTCACTCTGTAGACCAGGCTGGCCTCGAACTCAGAATCCGCCTGCCTCTGCCTCCCGAGTGCTGGGATTAAAGGCGTGCGCCACCACCGCCCGGCGGTCATATCCTAATTTTAAATCATCTTTGGGGACGAACGTGAGCTCATGCTATGCCAATCTCATGCCTTTAGTCAAGATGGTGGTGAAGCTTTATGGCTTCCATCTTCCCCAATCCTAGAAAACATGGTGAAAGCCACATGTTGTTTATATCCCAGAATGGAACTGTGCTGCATGATTTCTTCAAAATTATCTAAGCACAGACTTGCAATTACCAACTTCAAGCTACAAGTTTAAAGTTAATCTTTTGTTGCAGATACTAGAGTTTTAACCACATCTAATAACTTATAAGCCAGAAACCTCTTTAATTTTTGATTCTAGACATAAACTTTAAGTCTTACAATTGTGTGGTTTACTCACACGTCCCAAGGAGACCCACTGACATCAAACATATTTCTAAGCTTAAAGCTCTTTCACTGTTTATGCACAGCCCAGGACACTTTTATCCCCAGAAATAAGTGAGGGAAACCAGAAAAGATTTCAATCTGGGACCTCCACATTGTTGTGAAATAAAATGTCACAAGGGGGTACCTGGTGGTCCCATGCCACGGTGTGCCCCTGGGTAATTATGCCATGCAACAGATTTGGTATAAAGGGGGTTAATTGGGAGAAGGAGAGAGGAGTGAGGACCTGGGAAAAGGTTGAGGCCGATGAGTGGACATGGAGACAGGCAAACAGATGGGAGTAGAGGAGCAGTGTGGTGGTGGTGGTGGTGGTGGTGGTGGTGGTGGTGGTGGTAATCTCAGGTGATGATATAACAGTTGCTAGGTCCCTGGGAGGAGCCTAGTGGAACTGCCTGTAAACTAACACGTGTACCCTAACTTCCTTTCCTTCCAGTATGCAAAG
Organism: Grammomys surdaster; assembly: GCF_004785775.1. Lineage (NCBI taxonomy): Eukaryota > Metazoa > Chordata > Mammalia > Rodentia > Muridae > Grammomys > Grammomys surdaster. The sequence continues at coordinate 1,294,302 of NW_021605568.1, read as the reverse complement.
CTCCCTCTTCTACAGGCTCAATAGAGGACAAACCTACAACATAACCAATTGAAATCTTTAACCTGTGGTGTCTTTTTGTGATGTTACCTCTGATATTAGCTGTGAGGTATTTGCAGAACACCAGTTAGTTTTAAAACACAAACTAGGTATTCCACAACTCAATTCTTTTTTTTTTAAAGATTTATTTATTTATTATATGTAAGTACACTGTAGCTGTCTTCAGACACCCGTATGAGGGCATCAGATCTCATTGTAGATAGTTGTGAGCCACCATGTGGTTGCTGGGATTTGAACTCATGACCTCTAGAAGAGTAGTCAGTGCTCTTAACTGCTGAGCCATCTCACCAGCCCTCCACAACTCAATTCTAACACAACCCAGATTTAACACAGTCCCCAGATAACTGGGGATTGGTTCCATCACACTATTACCACTACAGTCCAAAGATGCTTTTCTATATCTAAACATGAGCTCCCCTGTCTCGAGGTACAGATGAATGATGTCCTGGGCCAGAAAATGGCTTGGCATAAACACAATTGCTACGAAGGCTAACAACCTAAGTTCAGCTCCTGGGACCCACATGGTGATAAGAGAACTGACTCCCAAGGTTGTCCTCTGATCTTTCACATGTCATTCTTAAGCCCCTCCCCCTCAAGACAATTACAATGTAATTATAAACTTGAAAAGGTTTATTTTTTAAAAAATTTATGTGGATGTGTGCTTGCATGCATTTTTGTGTACCACACGTGTGTAAATGCCTGATGCAGCCAGTGGGAATCTGGTGCCCTGGAACTGGAGTTACAAGCAGTTGTAAGCCACCATGGATGATGCTAGGAACCAAACCCAGATCTTCTTTTAAAAGATGCTTTTAACAGCCAAGTCATCTATCCAGCTCCAGTTAAAAACATTTAAAGATGGTATCCTCAATAACCTCATTAGGATATGCTCTTTTTTTTTTTTTGGTCTGGAAGAGGTATACAATATCTAAAATACTTCTTCCACATGTTTTGGTACTGTATCTGCAGAAATTGAGACAAGCATCACATATTATTATTTGTAGTTATATTACCCAGATAAATTCTCAAAATCATAAATCAAAATAATCTTAAAACTCTGAGAGTTGGAAATTTAGCTAAGTATTGATTGATGTTGGTCATAGGTGCTGCAGTAGAGAGAGAAGCTCACCAAGATGCTACGCCTTCATTTTCCAAAGGAGCAGAGTGGTTCGAGCTTCTTGGAAAAGACTGACATGCAGCTAGCTTACTCTAGTTACTTTATTCAAACATTATACAAGGTTAATTGGTGTTAGGAAGGGTTCCAGATACCAAAGTTACCTTCCTACACAAATCTCAGTCCCTTTTGACCATAGCTAGTCATACTCGAAAGTAAAAACTTCAGGATTGCCAGGAGTGGCTTAGGATCAAGGTTGGTGCTGCTGCAAGCTCTCCATAGTGCAGATTCTCTAGAGAGACAGCATTTCTTCACGGTTCAAACAGTCTCAAAACAACTTCTCAGCTTCTACTAATTAACCCAAACATAGCATAAGCTTTGTTAAAACATTTCAGTTAAAGCCAGACACAAAGGCTTTACAATACATATCACTGAAAGCCAGATATAGACTTTACTATACATTGTATTTAAAGCCAGACATAGAGGGAAATGTATGCCCAAGAAACCCTTTATCCCCAATTTACATTAGGTGATGTTTTTTCATCATAGTGGTAGTAACCCTAACTAGGTCAGGTGCCAAATGAGAACTGTCCAGGAAACAGCCCCACGACAAGCAGAGCTGCAGCCACAGAAATGCCAGCATCTCCAAGTATATCTGCACACTACTCTTACTCTCTCCAGTGCTATGCAGCTTCTCTGGCTGGTCAACATTCCTGTAGCAGTTCTGAACAGCGGGAGGCCACACTCAGGGAAGGACAACTGTCCTGGAAGCACCCAGGGAACGACATTGCCCAAACTCTTCACAGGCTCCAAATGGGCTTTAGTGTGAAATCACTGACTTCAGGGCTCTGCTTCCCACTGCAAATTGTTTGCCTACTTCATGCCAAAACTGGGTCAAATGAAGACAAGATATTCAATTTCATTCTTTCAATATGAGACCAGGAGAGTCCTGGCTCCCCTGTTCTCTCTCTTTCTCTCTCTCTTTCTCTCTCTCTTTCTCTCTCTCTCTGTGTGTGTCTGTGTGTGTGTGTCTGTGTGTGTGTACAAACGAGCCATGGAGGGAGGAGGAGGACATCGAATATGCCACTTCATACTTTATTCCCTTGATACAGGTTTTCTTCTTGAACTTGGAGCTCACTTTTTTTTTTTCAGTTAGATTGGAAAACCAGCAAGCCACAGAGATTCTCCTCTCTCCAAGCCCATAAGTTCTGTGGCTATAGACCTGCGTGGATAGCAGGGGTTCTTTTGTTATTATTTTTAGATTTATTTGTTATATTTCATGTGTATGAGTGTTTTGCCTGCGTGTATTTATGCCCACCTTCTGCATGCCTGGTGCCCATATTGATTAGGAGAGAGTGTTGATTCCCTGGAACTGGAACTATAGATTGTTGTAAGCCTCCAAGTGGGTGCTGGAAACCAAATCTAGGTCCTCTGTAAGAGCAAAAAATGTTCTTAATTGCTGAGTCATCTCTCTGCTTCCCTGACTTCTTTTTTTTTTAAAAATGTGTGTTTGCTATTGATATTCGAACTTATACATTAATGCTGGGGTTGGGCAGCACTACTTCTCTATCTCTCTCTAGGATACAGTGGCTGGGGATGTAGGATGTTGGTGATTGGGGTCATGCTGATAGCAGGCATGTCTGGTGACAGCAAAGAAATTGTGATGAGCAAAGACTTAGGCAAATTTGTAAACCTTCCTAATTAGTGATTAGCACCCAGCACCAGTGGCTCAGGATTTATTTAAGTCTCTCTACTTTTTCCTTTTCATATAAGCCATACAGTGTACATTGTCCAGAGGAAACAGACACAAATCACTCAGAGAGTGGTGCTGCTCTGTCTAAGGGCATATCCCAAGAATCTTTCTCTTTAAAAGCAACCAGATAGCTAGGTGGTGGTGGCTCATGCCTTTAATCCCAGCACCTTGGAGGCAGAGGCAGGTGGATCTCTGAGTTAGAGGCTAGCCTAATCTAGAGAGGGAATTTCAGGATAGCCAGAACTACACAGAGAAACCCCATCTCAAAAATATCAGAGCGAGAGTGAGAGCGAGTGAGAGAGAGAGAGACAGAGACAGAGACAGAGAGACAGAGAGAAACAGAGAGAGACAGAGACAGAGAGCAGGAAAAGCCATGTTGAGCTTCGCAGAGTCTTCTGCTGTCAAGTGCTAAAACAGGATTCATTATAAATAGTGAGCCATTTTAGACTTACTAAGAGAAGAATTGCTTCCCTGAGCCACTGGCATGGGGAAGCAATTCCTCATCTCATCCTGTATACTAGGGAAGTGGCTGTGGATTGTGATCTCATCTGCCACATCCCTGCTGCCAGATAATGGAGGCAGAGACATTATCTTTTTCTGTCCTAACAATTCTGTGCATGTAACCTCTGTAGATTTTATTTTACTTTATTATTTCAGAAGGACTATGGAGGGAAATGGAAGGCTTCTACACCTTGGATAGTTTGGCAAACTTTACTCATGCTTCAGGAATCAAACAAAACAAAACAAAACAAAACAGGAGCAATCAGTAGGTGTTGAAGATGCTCTGCACTGTCTGGAGGGAGTTTACTGGTTTCTTGGTTTTTGTTTTCTGCTGCAATGGGCTGGAAGGACCCGTTTCTCTGTGTAGCCATATATCTCCATGTATCATAAGACATTTCTTACAGCAGATATCCTACAATCTATTGTTTGTCTATCTCCTACCTATGAGGTATGGCCTTGTGAGTTTGCTTATTGAAAAGGAGAGCCAAAACCAGAAGTTTAAAAAAAAAAAGGTGAGTCTGGGCATAGTGTGGTATGCCTTTAATATCAGCACATGGGAGGCAAAGGCAAGTGGACGTTTGAGTTGAAGGCCAGCCTGATCTACAGAGAGAGTTCCAGGACAGCTAGTGCTATACAGAAAAACCTCTGTGTGTTTATGAGGGTGGGAGGTAACAGGAGATGACAAATGGGGTGAAAACTGGGAGGGGTAAAGAGATAATTTGGCAATTAAAAGTGATTGCTGTTCTTGCAGAGGTCCCAAGTTTAGCTTCCAGCATCCACAAAGGGCAGTTCAGAATTGCCCGTAATTCCAGCTTAGAGGGTAAAAGCAATTGGCACGGAACCTGGTGACTTAAGTTTGATCCCTAGCATTCACATGAAGGTAGAAGGAGAGAGCCAACATCTGACCTTTATATATATGCTTGTAGCATGCAGAAGCACAATCAGGTATCATGCACAAAACCAAAACAATAATAATAAAATAAAAATTTAAGGAGAAAAGTCAAATTGGGATGGGAAATTTACCTGAGTCATAGAATTATCAACCCCCCTTTTTATATTAAGAATTTTTATTTATTTTATGTGTATAAGTACATTGTAGTTGTCTTCAGACACACCAGAAGAGAGCATCAGAGCCCATTACAGATAGTTGTAAGCCACCATGTGGTTGCTGGGAATTGAACTCAGGACTTCTGGAGGAGCAGCCAGTGCTCTTAACTGCTGAGCTATCTCCAGCCTGAATTATGGACTCCTGTTCTATGCTTGAGAACAGTTAATTTAATTTATAATCTGTAGCTGGTAAGGGACTCTGGGAAGGTGAGAATCTTCAAATAATGTTGTAAAGGGATAAAAAGGAAAACAGAATAGGAAGATTAAATGGGGCAAGGAAGGCAAAGAGATGGATGGACTATGGAAAGGGAAAGCTAACACTGAAGGCCCTTTGAAAAGCCACATTACACAACAGAAACTCCTTATAATATATCTTAGTTAGGGCTTTACTGCTGTAAACAGACACCACGACCAAGGCAACTCTTATAAGGACATTTAATTGGGGCTGGCTTACAGGTTCAGAGGTTTAGTCCATTATCATCAAGATGGGAACATATCGGCATCCAGGCAGGCATGGCACAGGAGGAGCTGAGAGTTCCACAGCTTCATCTGAAGGCAGCTAGCAGAATACTGGCTTCCAGGCAGCTTGGATGAGGGTCTTAAATCCCACACCCCACAGTGACACACCCACTCCAACAGGGCCACACCTTCTAATAGTGACACTCCCTGGGCCGAGCATATATAAATCATCACATAATAGATACATATATAAGAAGAATCTAAATGGAGTTAGCACATAAAAGATAATACTTCAAACTGACATCATAGGCTACCAAATAAAACCCATAGGACCAAGAATGAGTTACATCTTCTTAAGCCATTGGACAAAGGTGACACATAAACCCTGTTGGGATATGGTCTAAGAATAACATCAGTTCTGAGTGCTTGTGAGAAAAATCCAAGAAAACAAACAAGGACTTCCAGTCTGGGCCCAAGCATAGAGCAGATCTCAGGTGGCAGCTCTGTACCCAACCTCACAAAATCCAGAGGAAGAGGGCCTCCCAGGAGCTTTAACTCGGGCAGTATCTCAGGTAAAAATGAATCACCCGTGATGTCTGCTGTTAGAAGTTCTAGTCCAGATGCTGGCCTCCAAACTTATACTACTCAGACCTTCGACGGGCCACTGACGAGAACATCAAACAGCCAGAGACTGACATCACTAATTTGAAGAAATCCCTCGTTTCGCTGTCTGAAGAGACCTCCAAAAATCGCAAAGATCCTTATTGGACTTGATTTACTCTATTACAGTAGAAAAGACTGTGTACAGCTCTTGACTATGTACAGCCCTTAAAGAAGAATGTTGCCTTTACATAGACAAGACAGGGATGGTTAAAGAGAGCATGAAAAAGGTCAGAGAAGGCCCTGAGAAAAGTCAGAGAGAGAAAGAAAAAGATGAATGCTGGTACAAGAATTGGTTTTCACTCTCTCCATGGTTGTCAACCCTACTTCCTACAATTTTGGGACCATTAATTGGGTTATTTTTGCTTATTTCTTCTGGTCCCTGGGCCTCAAATAGGTTGACTAACTCTGTGAAACAACAGATAAATAATTTGGTAGCAAAACCTATTCAGATACATTATCATAAGTTAGCTATGGAGGACCACAAGACTCAAGATGAGGTTGTTACTCTATCCAGGGTGTTTCCAAAACCCTTCTCCACCCAACCTAAAAGAGGGGACTTCCACCCCTAGATCAAGTAGAGAGAGGCCACCCAGAACACCCTCTGACTGGTGATCCGAATTCTTGCTTAGGCTTCGAGGCTAAGCACTGCAAGGGAATATAAATAAAAGATAAAAATATCTCTCTGGGTTCCCTGAGGGACAAGCCTGACTGCATAGGGGTTGATGTCAAAAGTATCCCCTCTCCAGAAAAAAGACATTGGGATGGGTATGGCCCTCATGCCTCACTGGACAACGACAGGGGGACCAGAGCCATTACAAGATCCTCTTCAATTACTGGAGGTCAGGCCTCTATCCCCGCCTTCGCAAGATTAGAATCAACACAGCCCTTCTATACTTAGAGAAGGGAGGAGATGTCAGGGGCAGCCCTGCTTATACACTGAAGGCCTAAAATCATCCATAGGCCTAAAATCAGCAATAGGCCTGTCATACATGTGTATTAACACCAAGTCTTGGGTCTCTGTGAAAAACATTGAAACAGATGGCTATAAGCTAATGTAAACAGGCAGCTTTTGTGGAAATTTACCAGCCTGAGTAGTGACAGACCTTGTAAATAGGTAGCCTTGGTGGATAATACCAACTTAGATAAGGACAAGTGAATCATAGGCAGAGTCATAGTGACCTGTCCCCTGAATCTTCACCCAGCCATACCCAGTTCTGAAAGATATCTGTATTCCCTCTGAACACCCATGCTCCAGTGTCATCCCCTTCCCCATGTCCTGCCTTTTTGTGTTTATAACCCCTGTGTGAATGAGAAAAAAATTACGATTTGAAAAAAATAAATACATTATAAAAAAAAAAAAAGAAAACAAGAGAAGAGTCTTGTGACCTCAGTTTCTTCAGAAATACAAAACTGCTCTTGGAGTACATTTTCATGCTCCCTCCAGGTGTAGCAGATAGGAGTGAGTTTACTTCAGATGATTAATTATAACTGGCTACTGTTACTTGTTTATATGCTTCTATGGAAGAACATGGTTTTTGCCATGTGCAAGTTGTTCTTGTGATTGTATACAGCTTGAACTCAGCATAACTTTTCTCACGTGACCGTTCTTAAGACTCAGAGTATAAATTATTTGATGCTCTGAATAGAGTTGGCTACTCCATGAGACTTTAGTCCACTTCACTTTTATGCTCCATTCTCCCAGAATCTGTCTGCTCCTTGCCAGTAGGTCCAGGTGAGAGGAAAGCAGTCCGGGTCTCTCTGGGGCTGAGCAGGATGGTGTCGATGGCCCAAAAGAAACACACCAGGCCAGGAGTCTTGTCAAAGTAGGAACTCAACTTTATTGTATCACTCTCTCACTTATATAGACTCAGAGCATAGGGAGGGGGATTTTTGGTGGGGTGAGATGACATAGGAGGTAGGTAAGGGTGACAGAGGGTATGAGGTGACTGACAGGGCCAATAGCAAAGCTCTACATAGGCAGAGCAGAGGTAGGGCCAAACAGATGTTGCTGAGTCACCCTGATATGGAAATGACTGAAATAGGTCTCAACACAAGCCAGGCTTAGGCTCTCCTACAAGGCCGCAGAAGCTTGAGCCAGGCTCAAAGGCTCAAAACAGGGCCAAAGTGGGGCCCAACAAGATCCCACCACATTTAGAGCATAAACAGACCCCTAAACAGCACACAGCCTATTGTCAATGCTATTGGTTACCTTCCACAAACTGATGATAAGACCTTTTTGCTGAGTACACCGTATGCTTATGTCAAAGAACACAGAGAAATCAAGCTGTCACTCAAGTAGAAGTTTCATTCTCACTTACTAGTGTTCATAGAGCTGGAAGATGCTACCAAGGATAAAAGCAATCCTTCACCTCACCCAGCTATGCACCCTTTGAGCCACAGTAGTGACCTGCCTACAAAATATGTCAACAGTAGCATGAATGTTATAGGAGAAATCAACCTCTTTTGGGTTGGATTCAAGGCATGTTACATGAGATGGAACTCATCCCTGACACCATCAATGAGGCCAAGAACCTGATACTAGATGAGTCATGGGCCCTAGGAGAAAACCTACCATTATTCTGATAAACAAATATAGCATAAGGCATATTGCTATACTTATAGGTCAGCTATACTCATAACTCAATCCTAATCAGAGAAGATGGTAAATAACATAGAGACCCAGAATTAGACAGCATGCAGAGAATGAGAGGCTTGGACACGTCAGCCTTAAATGGAATGGTTTCGTCACACCCCACCCTACAGATTGTGGTGGTTTGAATAAGATACCCCAGATATTAGAATACTTGGTCTCCAGCTCATGAGACTGTTTAGGAAGAATTGGGAGGTGTGGCCTTGTTGGATGAGATATGACACTGGAAGCAGGCCTTGAATTTCAAAAGACTCACACCATTCCTTGTAACTGTCAGCCTCAGCGCCATCTTTCTTGAAACTCCTGAGCCATGGGAATGAAGTGGAGGAAAAAGAGAACGTGGAGGCTGAAGCACAAGAGAAGAAAGACCAGGCAGTGTCCAAGTAAATTAGTTTGTGTATCCACAAAGGCTGAGGGATGCTGAAGGCTGAGACCCTGGGACAAGTTGTTAAACTGTATGGTACTGTTGGTAATAAGTCTTACTGGAACTGGGACATTCATTACCTTCTACTGACAGTGACCACCTAGGAGACTGCATGCCTTACAACTGAAATGATTCATACTAGCCCTCTACCCTGGACTACACTTGTGCACTAAATTATCTTTCTTACTGTCTTAGCTGAAGAATCAAAGAAGGGAAAGGAAACTAATTAAGGCAGAGATCTGTGTAGAAGAGGCAGTGGAATGATTCTAAGACCAGAGGTGGTGGATGACTTCAAGGAAACAGTGTTTTCCCAATAGAACAGGGCTGATGCACATAAGAACTCAGAGAAACTGTGACAGCACGTGCAAGACCTGTGTAAGTTCAATAAAGTTAGACAAAAATCCCAGCACAGGGAAGGGGAAGTGGTCACAAAGTCCCACTCCTACCCAAGATGCTGTTTACAATTAATAGTTGCTGGAAGAGAGAAAGTGCTTTTCCTTAATGGCGTGACATGGGGACACCAACCACACTCCAAAAGAGGCTCCATAAGTGGGAGCAGCTGGCCAACACAAAGCAGCCTGTATAGTTTGTTGTTGCTTGTTTGATGAGATGATGAGAGAGTTGGAAGACTCGCTTTTGAGGGAGGAGGTTGATTATTTTCATTTTATTATTTTGTGTGCAGGTGTATTTTGCCTGCATGTATGGTCTGTGCACCAACTGTGTGCTTGGTGCCCTTGGAGGCTAAAAGAGGGTATCAGGCAGGCATCAGATCCCCCGGAATTAGAGTTACAGACAATTGTGAACCACCACGAGGTTCTGGAAAGCAAACCTGAGTACCCCAAAAGAACTTTAAATGAGCCATCTCCCTAGCCCCAAACCTTTAATATTTATCAATCTGGGACCATCAAACTATCTTGTGTGGTGATATTGAACCATGAGCTATAAATAAATGTACCCAAAAGGAAAGATAAAAGTAGAAAGTTTATTAAATACATTGTTTAACAGCCACAGCCAATTTGATGAATACAGCTCACATAAAATGACTGAGAGGTGGTAGGGATCTCTTATAGCAATTAAGGAGGAGATTATTTCATCTCATCTTATGGGTAACTGTGTGGGTCTCTATCTGAGGTGCCAGAAAGACTTCTTAATATATTAATATTAACATATTAATATTAAGTGGTAAGCTTTTTATGCCCACCTGTCTCTGTTGAAACTGCCCATTTGGCCAGCTGCCGTTAGATCACTGAAAGCGAGGCTCTGGATGTTTGGATTAATGTATCACAAGCCACTGGGTCAGGCTCCAAGCAGAGAGGAGCCCATTGCCAAAGTGTAAGAATTTTTCATTTTCTTTTTGGAATTTTTGTTTCTACAAATCTCAATTTCTCTGTCTTGAATAATTGCATTCTTTTATTCATATTTATTGTCTGAAAATAGGTTGGGACATTATTTCTAAGAAAGCCTTGAGTATTCCCTGCCTCATTCGCCATTTCTGAAAAGTGATAGTATAAGGCCCTCCCTCTTACCCCAGGGATTTCTGGCCTGCCTTAGGCAGTCTTCTCTGAGGACATGAGTGGTCACCAGAAACAATCTAAAATTCTCTAAGGTCACCGACAATGGCAGTTTGAGGGAAAAGCGGCAGGAACTGCCCACTGAGTACCTCCAAAGCCAGGACAACCCGCGCTTTAAATGCATCTGGGGAAAAATTTTGGTGGGACCAGGTGCTCTCCATAGTAGGAACGAGGGCCAACTCTGAAGACTTATGCATGACTTTCACCTGAGAGGAAGGAGATGCTTCTACTGTCACTCAGGATTCAGAAGGAAGGCCCACGAATTGTTGGCCAATCAGGGAGAACGTTTGGTGGCTGTGTGAACTGTCCAATGAGGAGTTTCGGTCTTCGGTGACGTAGACTGCATAACATTTAGGGTGCCATTGTATCCCCGCCATATTGTCGTCCTGTGTCTTTGGCTGAGGTCCCTAGGTCTCTCTCCTTGGTATCTGTGTACCTTCTACTGACTGCAGGAGTCGCAGGAGGTCAACTGGACTGGAAATGGTGCGTGCGCAGGCTGTGGGGAGGCGGCTGCTGGAAGCGGAGGCGGCAGTGGGGCCGCGGCCTTCCAGGGCTGCTGAGTCTGCGTCTCATCTGGCTCCGCTGGGCCGCGCTGCCCGGGTCCCTCTGGGTGGAGCTGGGCCAGCAGGCAGAGCTGCACTGGCAGGCAGAGCTGCGCTCCTGTCCTTTGCTCAGAGCTCAGTGCTGCGGAGTCTCGGGTCAGCTGGGCGCGTGCAGCCCGCGTCTCTGCAGTCTGGGCGGTGTAGGCGGAGAGTCGTGGGGGAACCGTGGGTTTGGGGGAAAAGCCGCGAGTTGAGATGATTCCGGGTTCTACGCACGTTGTCCAAAAAAAAAAAAAAAATGAGGATACGTTTATGTCTTCACAGTGCCCCAATTTACTTAATAGCCAGTCATTTTACGGTTTGATGAGTACACCTGGTTATCCTTGCGAGCTGGCCATTGGCAACCACGA
>NW_021605568.1:1268054-1280554 GCF_004785775.1 Grammomys surdaster | reverse complement strand
TATTTGGCCACTGAGCTATAATGCTGCTTCTTCCAACACCCTTTATAACATTCCTAAACACATATAGTTTACTAAGGTTAAAAGTTTGAAGAAATTTCTTTTATAAACAAAGCTATAAGGTAGATTTATCAAGGGTACTATTTAGATTGGGAAACAAGAAGTATTAAAACCTGAAAAATATGCATAATTTTTATCATTTTGCACTAAGAACAATATATTTATTGTCTTTGACAAGATTATCATTAGAAAAACATACTGACTCTGTAAGCAAATATGGCTTTATTAGTATTGTCTCTAGTTTCTTGTTTTTTATTAGTACTGTGAATTATCTTTAGTGAGTTCTATTCAGTTTTTATTTGTAATAAATGAATAAGTAACTAAATAAATGAATAATTCATTCAGTTTTAGTTAGTTTATTTTGAGGCTTGGTTTTACTATGTACCTCTGGTTGTCCTGGATCTGGCTGGCCTTAAACTCACAGAGGTCCACCTGCCTCTGCCCACCAAGTGTTGGATTAAAGGTGTACACCACCATGCCCAGCTTTCAATTTCCAATTAAGAGTGACCTATAAGAAAACAGATATGTCCTTCTAAATATCTTTAGTGCATTCACTGAGGATGTACTAAGATCCCTAACAAGTTGTTACAAGAGATTAAATTGCATCCACTAAGCTAACTTCTTTAACATTCATCATGCAGAGAATGTGTTTTCCAATCAGGTGATGTCTGGTAACTATACAGAAATATGGCAAAGACCCTGAAATTATAACAGTAGCATGTGATTGACATCAACTGTTTGGAAAAGCCATACCATTCTTTGGAGTTAGGTTGAAGAGGAATCCTTCCCAGTAGTAGTTTCCATAGCCAAAAGAGGTGGAGTATTTTCTCTAGCATGTTTAAGATTGTATAGTATCACAACAGTCAGTGCTGAATTGAAAGCTGCTATAAAACATTTAAGAGGAACCTCTGTAGTAGAGATTATCAGTACAAGGAATAATCTCATTCTGCTTTTGCTTTACCAGATATCTCTAATCAGCTGTTAGAATTGTTGTATAAAAATTAGCATGTATGAAATTATATGTATGGAATAAGGACATGACTTGAACACATGTAGAACATAGCATCATCTCAATTTTTTATTAATTAAGTCTAGACCTCTAGTATTGTAAGGCTCACCCTTTTTCCTGGAGATATATGTGGACTTTTTTAGGAGCCAGTGACCTTGGAGGATGTGGCCGTGAACTTCACCCTGGAAGAGTGGACTATGCTGAATGCATCCCAGAAGGAGCTCTACAGAGACGTGATGACGGACACCTTGAGGAACCTGTCCTATATAGGTGAAGATGACATTCATTTCTTACTTAGCGGTGAAAGAACAAATGGTTTTTCCTCACCAATCCTGCTACATGCATTAGATTATAGAAAAGAAAGATTCTGGGCTGGGGAGATGGCTCAGCAGTTAAGAGCACTGACTGCTTTTCCAGCGGTCCTGAGTTCAATTCCCAGCAACCATATGGTGGCTTACAACCATCTAAAATGGGATCTGATGCATTCTTCTGGTTTGTGTCTGAAGACAGCTACAGTACGCTTGTATAAATAAAGATAAATAAATAAAAAGAAGCATTTTAGGTAAATAAGTCAAGTGGAATCACTTTATACTGTGAATTTAACCAGAATCTTTTATTTCTTTGTCTATTTGTTTATTTGTTTTTCTGTAGCAGTAATTCTTTTTTTTTTTTTTTTTTTTTTTTTTTTTAAGGAAACAAGTGGGAACACCAAAATATTGAAAATGAGTATGAAAATCTCTGGAGAAAACTAAGGTAATCTGTACTCTAGGAGACAGCAGTGTTTCTCCCAGTTCTTGGTGTGCTAACACATTTTACAAAGAAGTAATTCATATAAATAAGTCCTGCTTCAAACTGTTTTAATTTCAATAAATCTTCTCTAAAACTGCACACACATTAACATTCAGCAATCAGAGCATTCTCATGTTAGTAACAACCAGAGCATCATGATATTGACCACAAGTAATATAAGTTCTAGGTATGTGTTGTATATGAAACAAAAATAAAATTTCCTTTTTAGAATAAGACCATTTGTCAAGATAAGTCATTATGGAGATATAAGTATGTCAGAATCCAACATTATTTTAGTCACTAGTACATCATAACTGTATATAGTACTAAATATTGAAAAATATATTTAAATGTGTAGATATTCAGCACTTGCCAATAATGAAAACAGTAAAACACAACCATGTACAAATTCTCTTTGTTTTTATTGTAAATGTCCGTAAACCAAATTGTAAAGCAAACAGTACAAACAATTTTAAAAATTATTAGAGGGGATATAACTACCACTTGTGATAAATCATTAGCAAACGGTTTTTTAGTAATGCACTTTTTATTTTTTGCAGTAGTCAGTTGTTGGAGAGACTCTGTGAATATACCAAAGGGCATCAGTGTGCAGAAATCTTTAACTGGACTCCAGAGTATGCTGTGAACCAGAAATCATGTCCAGAAGTTCCCCCATGTGAAAGCCATGTCTATGAAGAAGTGGTTATTGGCCATTTATCTGTGAATGTCCCTCCTCATCCTTACCCAGGACACAAACCGAATGACATTCAGGAATATGGAGAGGAGTTACATAAACACAAAGAATCTGGGAACCCCTCCAAGTCTTCCACACCCTTTCAGAAGCAAAAAAGAATTCACACTGAGGAGAAACCTGAAACTAGTCACTGTAAGGAAGACTTGAGGTGTCTCATATCCAGTCAAAATGGTGAAAAGACCTCCAGTGGAGAACAGCAGTATGAATGTAAGCAGTGTGGGAAAGTATTCACCTCTTCCAGCTCTTTCCGAAGGCACGAGGAATATCACAGCCGAGAAAAATCGTATGTTTGTAAGCAGTGTGGGAAAGCCTTCCCCTTTCCTAGTTCCCTCCAAATACACGAAAGGATTCACACTGGTGAGAAGCCCTATATGTGCAAGCAGTGTGGGAAGACCTTTGCCCGTTCGAGTTCTCTTCTGACACACGAGAGAATTCACACCGGAGAAAAGCCCTATGTGTGCAAACAGTGTGGGAAAGCCTTCACCGATCGGAGTTCACTTCGCTTCCATGAAATGATGCACAGTGGTGAGAAACCATATAAATGTACGAAATGTGGTAAGGCCTTTGCTTCTTCAGGCGCTTTTCGGAAGCATGAACGAACTCACACAGGAGAGCAGCTCTTCGTGTGTTTGCAATGTGAGAAAGTTTTCAGCTGTGAAAGTGCTTTTCGAACACATAAAATAATTCATTCTGGAGAATGTGTATGTAAGCAGTGTGGTAAAGCCTTCACTAGTCACAGTTCCGTTAAGTACCACGAATTGATGCACAGTGGAGAGAAACCGTATGTATGCAAGCAGTGTGGGAAAACCTTTAGGTCTCCAAAACAAGTTCAGATTCATAAACGAACTCACACTGGAGAAAAACCTTACGTCTGTAAGGAATGTGGGAAAGCCTTTACTTTTCTTGGTTCTCTTCAATACCACGAATTGATTCATACTGGTGAGAAACCCTATCTATGTAAGCAATGTGGGAAAGCTTTCAGGTCTTCTCGTCAGGTTCAAATACATGAACGAACTCACACTGGAGAGAAACCATATGTATGTAAGCAGTGTGGGAAAGCCTTCTTTTCTTTGTATCATTTAAGAAGACATGAAGTAATTCATAGTGGTACAAACCCCTATGTTTGTAAGCAATGTGGGAAAGCCTTCAGTTGGTTCAGTACCTTTCACAGTCATAAACAGACTCACACTGGTGAAAAACCCTATTTATGCAAGCAATGTGGGAAAGCCTTCTGTAGTCGCATATCATGGAGAAGACATGAGAAAGCTCACACCACAGTGAAGCCCTATGCGTGTGTGCAGTGTGGAAAAGCCTTCCGTTCTCCTAGTTATCTCAAAATACATGAACGAATCCACACTGGAGAGAAACCCTTTATATGTTCTCAGTGTGGGAAACCCTTCCGTTCTTTTCGTTATGTCAAATCACATGAAAGAAGCCACACTGGAGAGAAACCCTTTGTATGTACAGAATGCGGGAAAGCATTCAGTTATTACAGCTCTTTCCATAGACATAGAAGAACTCACCAGACAGTAACCTTGAACACAGAACTTGAAAAGACTTCATAACACCCATAAGACTGCATGTGGAGAAAACTTCTGTAACAGTGAAGCAAGTGAAACACCTGGGTCTTCTCATGGCTAAAGAAAACTTAAGGACAGACAAGGTATGGCACACCTTTAATCCCAACACTTGAGAGGCAGAGGCAGGGAATCTCAAGAGTTCAGGGCCAACCTGATCTACATACTGAGTTCCCAGTCACCCATGGTTACATAGTGTGACTGTTTCAAAAAAGGGAAAAGCATGTTAGTATGAAGAGCAAGTTTGACTAGAAAAGATGTCTTCATTTGGCACATGTGCATATGTTTCCCCAGTAAAATCTTTGCTTGGCAAAACAATAAACTCAAGAGTAGCAGGTAGTGGCCCGGTCCTTTGACAATTTTTCATATGTTCATTCCCATAAACGTCAGCATTATGAAGGACTGGATGCAAATTTTTGTTTAAGAATGCTTTAGAAAATGAAAAATCTGAAGAAACTATGTAAATATATTGAACTTACTGGAATTTATTAGGGGTTTGTTTTGTTTATCACAAATAGTCTTGTCATGTAACCCACGCTGGCCTTTAACCAATTGAATCTTCTTGTTTCAACCTCTAGATTGTGTGGGTGAAAGATGTCTGTTTCCACATCCAGCATCCGTAGTTCATACCCCCCCTACCCCTTTGATTTTTCCAGACATGGTTTCTCTATGTAGTACTAACTGGCCACCCTAGAACTCAAGACCAAGCTGGTCTCAAACTCAAGAGATCCACCTCTCTCTGCCTCCCTGGTACTTGGATTAAAGATTGTGCCACCACTGCCCGGCATTCTTTTAAAAAAAACCTTTTTGGACTCCACGCTTCACATTTATGCTCTAGAAAACTGTCTCTATTTTAGTTAATTTTAAAAATGATGTGTAGATATATGTGTTTGTATGGATGTGTGCACATCCATGTAGTTCCTGAAGAGGCCCAAAGGGAGTGTCAGATCCCCTGGGGCTGGAGTTAATGGGTGTGAGCTGTCCCATATGTGTGCTGGAATTGAATCATGTTCTCTGCAAGATTATTCTGTGCAAGAAATGGTACTGACCATTTCTCTAGCCCCTAGAAAATTATCTTGAAGCTGCGTATGTGAGATGAAGGATTAATTAAGTACAGGGGAAGGAAACCAAAAAGACCTTTAAAAAAAGAATTAAAAACAAAAAGTGTACTATCATTATATTAATTTTAATTTTGTAAGTTTATTTTGGTTTTGTTTTAAGTAGTATGTATACAAATTTAATGTGTGATATCTTTTTGTATCAAATCAGGTAGTTTTTTCTTTCACTTTAAGTTATATACATTCACTGATGAGTTGATAATTACTTATATCAATTAATTATAGTTATTTATAATATGCCAGGAGGCATAATATGTGTCTTATTTTCAAGCCTTTGAGATTAGTGAGTGGAGGAAAAATGACTTTTTGTGAATATTGAGATTTTTTTCCCCCACTTGATTCACAAGACTAGTTCTTACCATTTTTTTTTAGATTGTCATTCTCTTCCATGAACAAAAACCACCTTTATATTATGCTTTTTTTTTGTTAACTTTTCTCTCTACCTGATTTTTTTCTAACATTCTTGTCTCCATGGCCTTTAAACTATTTTCAACCACTTTTAAATTAACAAATGTTAACTCTTATCTACATAGAAGGTAGGTGTAAATGTCACTCTATAATCATAGATTGATATCACATTTAGAAGTTGTCACAAGCCATTCTTATTGTACATATATATTTAATAATTTTTTCTCATGTAAATGTTGCTTTTCATGCCTATTTTGTTGTATCTTTGATTTTTATTGTAATTTTTCCTTCTGTCATTATACTAAAAGATACATTGGCATTAGTGGTTTCTTGCCAAAGACTAAGCACCAGGTAATAAATCACACTAAAATCTCTCCATATGTAGTAACTAAGTGTGTCTCATCAGGAAAAACATTGCATAGATGTTCTGGCAGTATTGATGTTTAGCTTACAAGGATTTGGGGATTGGTTAGATATAGTTAGGTGCCTGTTGAATATACTGAGATATGAGTATAGTTCTGTATTCTGTAATTGTGGTTGTTACTTGGAGGTCCTCAAATTATTCAGTGAAGGAAGTTTTTAATCCATGAGCATAGCTAGACACATTAGTGAGGAGAGGGTACTTTGCTCATTTTCATGATTCAGAATGTCTTATGCTTTGTTGGTTTTACAGACAACCTTATACAGTGTCCTTTTCTTTTGTCATAGTTTGTGACACCTGTCTTCACAGCAGAAGATTTGCCTTTGGTTTGAACACCTGTTTTCTGAACCAGTCTTTACCTTTCTGAGTTCCTATACCGACAACACTTCCTCTAATATATTGGTTACTAGTCTTCAGAAACACAGATGTTCCTAATTACCCGTTTGGTTATGTTCTGATAAACCTATGAGAAAGGGTAAGCATAGCAAGAAATTGTACTCAACCTATTGAACATTAAACTGTAAGCATTTCCAGGTCTTTTACATTAGGCCCAGATAAGGAGAAGTAATTTCTACTGCATATTCCTTTAAATTAAAAAAAAAAAATTGGCATGTATTATTGAGCAAAGTAATGGTTTTGTTGTAATATTTTGACAGTTCTACATATTTGACTCTCTTCACCCATTTGTTTTCTTACCTCCTGTCCTCTTCCCTCTGCCTAATGGTCCTCATCTCCTCCCAAATAGACCCTTAGAGTTTCATGTCTCTCTCTTGCCTACTAGAGCCTGTGTATGCTAAAACACAGGCTGTTGGCTGAGCCTGGCTTTCACTCAGTATCACTTCTAGTTCCATTCAGTTTTCAGCACTAGTGCATGCCATCATGTATTTGTGGAGGTCAGAGCACTTTACTTACGCCATGCTGCACACTGCAGGCATCTAGCCTCCAGCTTTCAACTGATTCACCTGTCTCCACACATACCTCTCCTCCTCATAGTAGTGTTAGGTGCTACCACATCTGAATTTTCATGTGGTTCCCAGGGAGCCAGGTTTGTAGGTAAAATTTTATATAGCCAAGTGTTCTTTCCTGATCCTGGACATTGTGGGTTAGGCACCATGGGTCATTGGGAGTTAGGCATCAAATGAAAGTTCTAGACATCACGGATCACTGGATCAGATTCTAAGCAGTCACGAGTCTGAGTATTAAAAGTATAGTCATACTTGTTTTTATTTTGGTTCTTTTCCTCATCTACATTCTCCTTTCCAATCTTCTTAGCAATTATAAATAAGTTTAATATAATTCTACTACTGGGGGTGATGCCCTTAATCCTACCACTTCGGAGGTAGAGGTAGAGGCAGAGGCAGGTTGGATCTTTGTAAGTTTGAGGCCAACCTGGTCTACTTAAATGAGGTCCAGGCCAGCCAGGGGTAAATAAATAGTAAGCCATTGTTTTGGGGTTTTTCTTGTTTTTTGTTTTTTTGTTTTTGTTTTTTTTTTAAATTCTACTCCTAAACCTGGCCTTGGATTTTCTGGGTTTCAGACTCTATCCAGACCTGAATTCATATAGGAAATTGATACCCATAGTCATTTCCCTTTTTATTTTTTTTAACATATGTTTATTTTAGGTACAAGCTGAGCTGTGTGTATGCTTGCTACAGTGTGCATAAGGATGTTATGACAGCTGTGGGAGCTGGGTTTCCCCAGTTATTTGGGTCATAGTCAATTGCTTGGAGGCAATTTCCTGTATCCTCTGAGTCATTGCCCCAGCCCAGGTCATCTCTTACGATGTCAGTAGGACGGACTTTCTATATGAAAAGAGTCCATCATTAGAAGTTCTTGGGTCAAAACTCTCATGTGTGACTCAGTGCTATTCATAATCCCCAGTAACTAAATCCTGTGACAAGGAGACTATCAAGAAACAACCCCTTGGTATTCATGCAGATATCATCATGAAATCACAGCTAATACCCTGATTTCGTTATTATTTGTTTTTAATAATAAACAGGATTATTTTAATGACTGATTTAGGTCAAGGATGGGCAAGCAGTTCAGGAGGATTCACCCTGGGTCCAGTTAGTTTTTCTTTAAGATAAAGTAGAAGCACAATGATGCTAAAGATTTTTCTATAGAGTTAAAAAGGTGGATCCTTTCACTCCCAGCTACTCTGTCCACAAGGTAAACCCTTCTAGCAGCCTCATCAGAAGCACATTGGCAGTGATGTCTCAGCTTCTCAGTAATGTCCTCCTCACCAGAATTCATGATAGTCACACAGTCCTCAGCCAGCCTGAACAGCAGCACTACCTTTGAATACCTGCATCAGGAGTGATGTTCTTAGCATGGCTCTGGCTCTGGGTGATGATTTTCAGGGTCCTGCACAGCTCCATGATTCATTGAACAGGACTGTGTCCTGCAGGAAGTTGGGTTTGCTTGGGGCTGTTCAATGACTGCATGCTCCCACAGTTCCATTCTTCTGTGTACTGGACAATTGTCCAGTGATTTGCTCTGGGGCTCAATTCCAGTGGTAAGTCTGGCCACTGAACTTGAGAATGTATGTGATCCTGAGTTTTAACAGCCTGCTTATCTGAGTGCATTCAAATGTTTTCTTTGCGTCCTCTTAATTGATTTTTTTAAAATGTAGGTACCTTATAATTCTGTCAAAGGTCGACAGTGCTGACAGGCCAGTAGCATGCAGGCTGCAGATGAATTTGCCACAAAGACAAAAGTAGAAAATGTTTTAGCATGCCATGTTACAGCCACAGCTGATACCCTGATTTCATTATTATTTGTCAAGGCAGCCCCCCCCCCCCCCCCCACACACACACTTCAGAAAGAAGGAAGGAAGGGAGGAAGGGCTGGAGAGCTATTGGACACCTTCTGCTCTTGCAAAGAACCCAAGTTCACATCCCAACACTCACATCAGGCTGCTCACAACCATTTGCAACTCTAGCTCCAGGGAATTTGATGCACTTCTCTGGTCTCTTGCAGATACCTACACACATGTGCACATATACACATACAGAAATATACACATTAAATATATAAATGTGTGTGTTAAATAGGCACCAGATGAATGAAAAAGGTGGGGGGTCGGGGGGAGACTGCTTCTAGGTATGGTGGAGGAAAAAGTTGTTTATAAATATGTGGAAGGATGTAGCCAGAGGAATAGACCTCTGGGAGAGTCCTGAGTGTGCCGTGTGAGGAGGGGAGGAGAGGGCACAGCAGGGGAACCAGGTGTAGCAGCTAAGAGACCCAAAGAGAACAGATAACCAAAATGGCTGAATTATATAGGGAAGGGCATGTGGAGAAGGACAATCCATCCCCTGGGCTAGAGAAGTCTAGAATAGAGGCCTGGGATATGCCAGCCAGGAAGACCCTGAGATGGTAGGGACTGAGGAATACTGGGAGAACCTGGCAGTCAGTGTCAGCTTTGATACGTTAAGTAGACACATCATTCATTTGTCCTGGGTTTGAAACTTAGCATATATATAATATACAATATATTAATAATTCTTTATGAATATACAGTGCACATTAATAATTCTATACAACATACAATTAATGTATAATATATCAATATAGTATAATACATTAATTATATAACATAATTACATAACACGATATTTATTAATATGTATTAATAATTATACACATTTTTTTTTGTGGGCTTGGTGGTGAATGCCTTTAATGCCAGTGTTGTGGAGGCACAGGTAAGTAGATCTCTGAATTAGAGACTAGTCTACATAGCAAGAGCAGGCCAGCAAGGCCTGTGTAGTGAGACTTTTCCTCAAAAACCTTTTCCCAGGGCTGGAGAGATGGCTTAGTGGTTAAGAGCGCTGACTGCTCTTCCAGAGGTCCTGAGTTCAAGTCCCAGCAACCACATGGTGGCTCACAACCATCTTTAATGGGCTCTGATGCCCTCTTCTGGTGTGTCTGAAGAGAGCAATGGTGAATACATAAATAAATCTTTAAAAAAAAAAAAAAAAAACCTTTTCCCAGTTCAAAAGAAGAGAAGAAGCGACACTGAACTTTGAATGTCCTATAAAGGTAATTTTGGCTTCAATGATTGGAGATGTGGAATGTTAAAATTCCAAAGCTTAGTTAGAATTTGTCTTGGGCTATCTTTAGCTCTCTTACTAGCCATTTTTTTTGCCCGCTGCTGTGTCTGACCTAATACCCTTGTGATTATCAGGTAACATCTTTTCAAGTATATTAATTTAGCACACTACTAGCTTCCACCAACCAAATGGCCAAGCATGTGGTCAGGTGGTCCCAGATGTCCCCATTTTCTGTAATCTACCTATCTGATGTTTCCACTAATGTATTTCAAGCCTCTTGACTTTCTTAGCTTTGTTTCTATAAAACACCATAGTACTGTTACCACATTGGAACATACTACTGAAACATACTATTTCCAGGTCATGGTCATTTATTTGCCTCCTGAATAAATTATGTCTTACCCACTTTGAAGTGAACATTGTATTTTTTTGCCTTGGCCCATGGCTGAAAGGGGTAGAAGTCTTTTATAGCAATTGAGTGGGAAGTTAGTCATCTCACAGATTACTCATGTGAGGTACATATTGTTAGATCTGTTTAGATGTCACTGCGGTCATACCTGTTTGCAGTCACCTCTAACCCTCAATGGTAGCACTGTAATTCTCCCTGCTAGTGAGGCTTGTTTGAGCCACCATGTGGTTTCTGGAATTGAACTCAGGACCTCTGGAAGAGCAGTCAATGCTCTTAACCACTGAGCCATCTCTCCAGCCCATGAGGCTTGTTTGAAAGGATCTAATTATGATTCTGTGTTCTCATTCACTCAAAGGAGTTGAGTAGGCTTCTTGCTTAAGTGAAAACCAGGAAATTGGCAAGCAGCCTAATGAGATTCTGTAATTCTCATTACAATGTGCTGATAGGAAAGATGACACTGAAGCAGACTGCTCCTTGAGACCACAAGATTTAGTGCCAAGGGGACTGTGATGTCTAAATTCTCTGGTCTGTCTCTAAGTTTCTTGGCCTGTCATTCTCTAAACTGGCCACTTAGGGAGTTTGATTACAAACTCACCCAGGCTGTTAACCTCCCTGCAACATGAGGTATCTCAGAATCAGCTCTGAGACCTAAGCTACCCAAGACTGAGGGGGGTGGGCATGGGGAGGGTAGTTACCTCATCTCTAGGATTTAGCACTTCTTTCCAGAGAACCTGTTGGAAAGTCACAGACATCTTAGTAGGGTGCCTGAAATACTGCAGGGAAATGTGGTCCCATTAACCCCTTGCTGAAACCTAACACTTCCACAAAAGAAATTACTAGGCTCCCAGGGCAACCAGCTCCTAAACCACTAAGGACTTTGAATCCTGTATAATGGATTTGCATCAACCATCTTACTTCCCTCCAAGTCACACAGTAAAAGACTTCTTCCGCCAAGTACAGGATCACCTCTTCCCCCAAATGCTTAAAATAGTTATCTTCGCTCTTTCTGAGGAGTCTACTTCCTTTCCTTTCAGCCCCCACTCTTCTGTTAGGCATTAACCTGACAGAAATGAATATTTTCTTAAAAAAATGCTTTGGCTCTAACAATATTGAAACAGTGAATCCCAAGAAATTGGGATTTCTCTGGGAATATGGTGTTGGAAGAAGAAAAGTCTGGGCCAGCCAGTGCAGATGCTCTTCTCTCCAAAACACTTCTCTCCTCCAGGAAAGGGATGGACAACCTCACAGAGATAGTAACAGTCCAGTAATGAGTGGGGTCACCCCTCATCCTGGACTGCTTAGTATGCCCTGGGCCTCTATGTAAACTTCAGTCTCATTTTAGTAACCCCAAGATAGACTAGTGGGTCTTTTTGTTCCTCTTCCCAACATAGCCACATCTTATTTTTCTGGTTTTCCCTATTAATTTGTATGTTTGTCTTCATGAGGTTTGGTGGCTGAACCTGGCTTCAGATAGAGACTGTGACCTTGAGTTTAGTAACAGCCGCCAGGAACAATCTCTGTCCCTCTTGAATCTGACCTTTGTATATCTGAGTGGACAAGCTGAACTGTATAGCACCTCCTGTCACTAAATATTGGCTATTTGGAGTCATGGAATAGTGTGCTTGTAGAACACATCAGAAGTCACCGGGTCCTTTTTAAAGTGTGAGGTTTTTGCTGGTGTGTTTGACCTTTTTTTTTTTTTTTTTTATAAATTCCACTTTCTCTATGCCCTCAATAATTTCATTCCTTCATATATGTTTTCTATGCTACTGACTGAATATGGGTAGCCTCCCTCCCTCACATACTCACTCTCTCCCTCCCTCCTTCTTCCCGCCCTCCCTCCCTCCTCCCC
This sequence comes from Grammomys surdaster, assembly GCF_004785775.1. Classification (NCBI taxonomy): domain Eukaryota; kingdom Metazoa; phylum Chordata; class Mammalia; order Rodentia; family Muridae; genus Grammomys; species Grammomys surdaster. The sequence continues at coordinate 1,268,108 of NW_021605568.1, read as the reverse complement.
CTCTTCCCCCTCCTCCCCCTCCTCCTCCTCCCCCTTTTCCCCCTCCCCCTCCTC
>NW_021605568.1:1247136-1267654 GCF_004785775.1 Grammomys surdaster | reverse complement strand
CCCCCCTCCCCACCCTCCTATTCCAGACCTGGTATGCCTTTTGTCTTCTATTGTAGAAGGAAAAATTATGGATACTGGGTATATAGAATCCTTTTTAGACATAAAATATTCTTTAGGCTTTCTTTACAAAGACATGGAGGCATGAAGCAGGTTGGAAATGTGGACAGACTGGCTAGAATGCAATTTAGTCAGGTGGAACCAAGCTGAGAACCATAGTGACAGGGCAAGGCCGAAGTGACAGGGCAAGGCGGAAGTGACAGGGCAGGACTACATTCTTGAGAAAGATAAGTGTACAGAGAGTTTTCATCTGATCCTGACTCATGTAGGTTGGGTTCCTTTGGAATGTTCCACTATTTTTATGTTATACCACCCTAGCAACCCACCCTCACCCCCTTCCCATTCCTTGGTTTGTGGTTTTTCCCTATAAAAACTCCTTTCAAACTGGCAGTCGGGGTCAATTCAGCTCCTGCGTGGGCATACAAATTGACCGGCAGCTAGTTGTCACACCCTAATAAATAACCTCGCAATTGCTCCAGTACATGGTGTCTCGAGCAGATTACTGGGTGGTCGCGACTTTCTGAGACTTGAGAGAGGGTCTCCCCTCTGCGGAGGTCTTCACTATGATGCAATGGGTTGTTTTCATTGACACCGAGTCTGGAATTCCCTCTGTACATCTGTAACCCCATCAGAAAGGCGAGGAAGCAAGTCTGGTCAGGAAAGCTGGGACAGGCTCTGCTTCTGCCTTTTCCCATTAGTGAGGCCAGTGAGGATCTAGGAAAGTTACTCTGTGCAGTCTGGATAGGCTTGTACCTAAAATTCCTAATTTGAATCTCACTGTGGTAGGTGGATGTGTTGCTCCAGTCGCTTAGGCTTTAGGAGGCGGGTCTGTGGATTGATGGCCAACCAGGCAAGTTGTTTCGGGATGCATATCCAATGAAATATCCAGGTCTTAGGAAGATGGCCGCTACACGTCACTGAGACATCCCTTTTGGTCCCCGCCTTATTTGGGATCTGGATTCTTAGCATCATTTCTCTTCTCCTTTTCGTCCTCACCTCCACTGACTGCAGGAACCACAAGAGGACACCAGGACATCGTGTCGCTGGAAATGGTTCGTGTGGGCGAGTGTGGTAGTGGGGGGCAGCTCTCGACTGGGGAGGAGTCTCCTCTGACGCTGATGAGCCTCAGAGCCGGATCCTCGGGGTGGAGCTGGGCCAGCAGCCAGAGCTGCTGTCCTGTCTCTTGCCGAGCGCTCAGTGAAGCAGATGTATCTGGGCTCTCCCAGTGCTGGGTCTGTGCAGACTAGGTGATATTGGCAGAAGGTGGTGGAGACTAGGTACGCGGATTAGGGGTTCGTGCACCAAAAGAGGTAAAAGATGTGTTGACCCCCGAGCCCTGTGTGTGTTATTCTGAAACATATAGAGACATGAATCTTTTTACACTGCCATGATTTATAATAATCAATAAATTCTTTTTCTTTGACTGCAGTTTTCCAAGTAAGCCCGATTTTGCTTACTCTCTAGCTGTGGGCAGCTACTATTCTTTTATTCCAATCTTAATCACTAATATTAAACCATACATTAACATTTCACACAAAAAATAAATCAATACACAGGTTGCTGAATGGTTAAGAAAGTGTTAGAAAGGCTTGAAAGCACACAAAGCTTTACTGGAGTCCAGGCATTGGCGCTAATACAGGGACAAAGAGAGGACTGTTGAGGATCGAATAATTCTCATCAATGAACTGCGTCAGAGAAACTGCGCTGAAACTGAGGACAAAGGCAGGAATTCTTGTCTGTGGTTATTCTTTTTTTCTTGACAGCTGACCCTGTGATCACTGCCTGTGTGCCACACTCTGGTTTTGGGGTGCTCCTTCTATAAGTTAAGGTGAGGGGGTTGCATAAAACCTGGCTGATAAGCTCGTGTGTCTACTGTTTCTGATAAAATTTGGTATGTTTTCAGGAGTTGTTTATTGATGTCACTTTGTGCCTCCTGGAGTACTGGCAGAGTAGCTCTTTGCCCTCTCTGGGCTCTTATGCTTAAAATTTGAGTAAATCAGATTAAAGTTGTTGCTTAATACTGGAGCCATTCTAGGCTTGGCATAAGCTACAGCGTAAACTAACTGCAAGCAGTTGCCCTTCTTTTCCTTGTTCCATGTCTTATTCATGTCAATGATGCCGGCTTTTCCAATGAGCCTTGCCGGTTGCTCTAGTTTCATTCTGTCCCTGTAGTAACATGTTCCGACTGAGTGGAGGAAAGGGTTCGTTTGGCTTATATTTGCAGGTCACAGTTCATCATTGAAGGAATTCAGAGTTGAACTCAGGCAAGCACTTGAAGGAGATGTCATGTGGAATGCTACTTGCTGGTTTACTTATAAACTCATGCTAAATTAGCTTTCTTCTACAGCCCAGGACCACCTACCTAGGAAGGTGCCTTTCACAGTAGGCTGGGCCCTCCTACGTCAATTAATTCAGATCCAGACAATTTCTAAGTTTCGATTCTCTTCTCGGATAACTGTAGACTGTGTCAAGTTAACAGTTAAAGCTAACCAGGATGCAGATTCAAGGGAATCTTCCTCCAAATTCCCTGACCTGTGCCCTTAGGCTAAGGATTCTTAGGACTGGCATTGAATTCTCTGACTTTCCAGGTCCCCCTTACATTGTCAGACTCACAGAAAGGGAGAGCCATATATATGGGGTGGACAGGATTGGCCTCTGTCATAATTGCTATTGATTTGGTTTGTTTCTAAATATTGTTTGAAAATGGAAGTCCTGATAGAGGTAAGCCATGACAGTATGTGAATGCATAGTGAAAGGGGAAAGGCCTAAGTGTTGGGCTCACAAGCTTCTATTAGGGTTGGGGTAAGGAAAGGTGTTCTTAAAGATAAACAGGAGCAGACAAAACATAGGAGAGCCTGCTGTGACCAAGGTGCCACATTAGCTCCCAGATGAGAACAGTTTTCTCTGAGGTTATCTGTGTTTAGGACTACAGTAAGGACTGGTATGTAATGGTTCAGGCTGAGAGTGGATGAGTGGTCACATGTCTAGAGGAAAGAGACAAACTTTAGGAAAATCTGCCTAGAAAAGTATTTTATGTCTTGACCAGTTCAAGTGTTAAGTCTAAAGTGGGAATCCGGGTTTTTTTGAGTAGCAGGTATTAATCTGTCCAAATTATTTCCCAGAGCTGAGGATGTCAGCCAGGTTTGTTCTTTTGTGTATAAACACTCCCTGCAATTGACACACCATCTTTATTTTGACTGTTGTTAAGGACTCCAGAATTTGGAGTGTATAGATTCTCACTGTCTTTGTTTTTTAGTTTTTCTTAATGTGTGATGAAGATTGGTTGACAACATAAGCGTCTAATTATTGCCAACTTTATCATGTACCCCACATTCAAGTTTTATATCCTATGAAGATTTTCAATAACTTACTTTGACTCTTTGTGACATGTTTAAGCTTTCTAGGTTTACCCTCACAGCTTTGTTTGTTTGGAGACAGGGTTTCTCTGTGTAGCCTGGCTGTCCTAGAACTAGCTCTGTAGACCAGCCTCGCCTCAATCTGCCTGCCTGCCTCTGTCTCCTGAGTGCTTAGATTAGATGTGTGCCATCACCTCCTGGCTGCCCTCACAGCTTAAAAATATTTTTTTCTTGTTATTATATGTGTGCTTGGTACTTCAAGCATATGCATGCCACAGTCTCTTAGTGGGGGGTTGGAGGCCAACTGTTTGGAGTCAGTTCTTTCCTTCCATATTTATGTGGGTTCTGGGGTTCAAACTGAGGCCACCACTGGGCTATATTGCTGACATACTTTCTCTTTCTTCTTCTTCTCCTTCTCCTTCTCCTTCTTCTTCTTCAAGATGTATTGATTCGTTTTATGTATATGAATACACTGTAGCTGTCTTCAGACACACCAGAAGAGGGCATCAGGTCCCATTACAGATGGTTATGAGCCACCATGTGGTTGCTGGGATTTGAACTCAGACCTCCTGAAAAGCAATCAGTGCTCTTAACCGCTGAGCCATCTATCTCATCAGCCCTTATGGCTATAATCTTAAATGCCCTCTTTTTTACAGCTGGTCATTCCTTTTTGTTTTAATTTTTACAGAATTTAGAAAACTTTTTTTTGTAATAAAATAGCTCCATATCTTTAGAGAAGTATTTTATTTTAAATTATTAGAGTAAGTGTGCATGTGTGAGCAGACGCCCACAGACTCCAGAAGAGGCCTTCAGGTCCCTGGATCTCAAGTTCCAAATGTTGGAACACTGTCTAAGAATGGAGTCAGTGAGACTTCTGGGTGCTTGTGAGAAAATTCCAAGAAAACAAGACAAGAATAGTATATGACCCCGGTTCCTGAAAAATGCAAAATTGACATTAGAGTGTGTTTCTGTGCCCATCCCAGGTATAGCAGACAGAAGTGAGTTTATTTCATTATAACTGTGTACTGTTAATTGTTTGTCTACAGAAAAACATTGTTTCCATGAGTGGCTCGTCCACTACATGCGGCTTGTCCTTATGATTGTACAATGTGATGCCTCTTAACCCTCAGAATAAGAATTGTCTGATGCTCTGAATTAAGTTGACTGTTGCATGAGGCTTTAGTCTGCCTCCTTTATTGGCTCCATTCTCCCAGCTGAAGCAGCTCCATATCCCACACCTGGCATTAAAGTAAAAATATATTCTGATAATATTTTTGTGTTTTTCAAAGAAACCAAAACTCCAAAATTGTTACTACATTCTAGTTACATTATGAACTAGGAAATATTTGGAATAATTTAACTTATTCATCTTCTGGGTAATTCTTGTTCTGCATACACAATATAAAATGCAAACACATGTAGATAATATTTATATTCATATAACCATATATATAAATGAATTTAAACATAAACACTTCACCATTTATCTTTTAAAAACTATTTTATTATTTTGTGTGTTTTGTTTGCACGCATGGCTGTGCACCACATGTGTGCCTGGTGCTGATAGAGGCCAGAAGTAGGCATAGGATTCTCTGAAACCATAGTTATAGACAGTTATGAGACACCATGTGGGTGCCAGAAATTAAACCTAGGTCCTCTGGAAGAAAAGACAGCCTCTTATAACCTTTGAATCATCTATCCAGCCCCTTCCCTCCTTCCTTCTTTCCTTTCTTTCTTTCTTTCTTGCTTGCTTGCTTTTTCTGTAGTATTAAATGATTCTTCTTCCTCCAAAGTCTGCTTTGCCATTTTTTTAAAACTTTTTTTAATTTTTGAAACAGAGCCTCACTGCATAAGTCTACACAAGAACTCACTATCAGGCTGGACTTCAACTCACCAGGATCTTGCTTCTGCCTCTCCAGTGGTAGGATTAAAGATGTGTACCACCAGCCCAGCCAAACATGTACTTTTTAAAGACATGATTTTAATATTAACAGTGTAGAAAAGTTACAACTTCATTAGCCAGGTCTGTAAGCAGTAACAAGTTTTTAAATTGAGATTTTGTTTTCTTTTTAAATCTTGAGCAGGCTAAGATTAGAAACTTGGGTGGGAGGGAAAAACTTCCCATTTTAATTTGTGGTTTTGTTTTTTTATAGTAGAGAAAGCCCACATATTCAGGTAATAGTTCTCATACCTTAATGACAATTATAAGCTAAAATCTATCTTTAAAATCTAAGAGATCTCTGAATGTGCCCAATCTCATCTGATCTGGAAGCTAAGAAGAGTCTAGCCTGGTCAGTCCTTGGATGAGATTCCATCTGGAAATATGGGGCACTGTGTGCTCTTTCTTCCTTCCTTCCTTCCTTCCTTCCTTCCTTCCTTCCTTCCTTCCTTCCTTCCTTCCTTTCTTTCTTTCTTTCTTTCTTTCTTTCTTTCTTTCTTTCTCTCTTTCTTTTTTAAAGTAAGATATTAGCAATCATTTCTTTTGGGTAACATTGTTCAAAGAATGGAGTTTACAACTTCTGATGAATCTTCCGCTGTAAACAAAGTTGTTGTAAAGTGGATTTCTGAGGAATGGTGTTTGCTTGGCTTGGCTGTGAAACACCTGTACTGGAAATGTCAGGCCATGCCATTTTATTATTTTGATCCTAAGTATGCAGTATTTATTTTCTTTATTTTTATTTTTAAATTCACTTTATACACATTCCTATTACAGCCCCCATTCCTCCTCTCTTCTCAGTCCCACCCTTACAAATCTCTCCCCTCACTGGCCCCTCCTCCTCAGAGAAGGGAAGCCCCTCTTGGATACTACCTCACCCTGGGGCATCTAGTCCTAGTGGGACTAGGACTAAGGGCATCCTCTCCCACTGAGGCCCACCCAGGCAGTTCAATTAATTAGGGTAAGGGGATCCAATGACAGGGAACAGAGACAGAGACAACCTCTGCTGTGCTGGTTAGCCGTCCCACTTGAGGACCAAGTTGCACATTTGCTACAAATGTGTAGGAGGTCTAGGTCGAGCTCCTCTGTGCCCCTGGGTTGGTGGCCTAGGCTCTGTGAAGCCCCCATGGTCCCAGGTTAGTTGACTCTGTGGGTCTTCTTAACCCCTCCAGCTTGCTCACTTCTGTCCCCAACTCTTCCACAAGACTCCCTAGGCTCCACCTGATGTTTGGCTGTGGGTCTTTGCGTCTGCCTCCATCCATTGCTGGATGAAGCCTCCAGCTAATCACCAGAGATGCCCCCACCCTGATTTGCATTCTCACTCCCAGCCCTCTCCAGCCCTCCTTCTCCCCACACCCGATCACCATCCCCTTTCTCCTTTCCAGCTCCTCTCCCATCCAGTTTCCTCTCTCCATCCAATGACTGTTTAGTTTCCCCCGAGTGAGATTTGTGCATCCTGTCTTAGGATCTCCTTATTATCTAGTTTCTTTGGGTTTGTGGCTTGTAGCATGGTTGTCCTGCACTTTATTCTAATGTCCACTTATAAGTGATACATACCATATGTGTCTTTCTGGCACTGGGTTACCTCACTCAGGATGATATTCATAAGTTCCATCCATTTGCCTGCAAAATTTTTGATGTCTTTGTTTTAATAGCCAAATAGTGTTCCATTGTGTAAATGAACCACATTTTCTTTATCCATTCTTCAGTTGAGGGACATTTAGGTTATTTCCAGTTTCTGGCTATTATGAATAAAGCTCCTATGGACATAGTTGAGCAAGTGTCCCTGTGGTATAGTGGAACAGCTTTTGGGTTTATGCCCCAGAGTGGTATAGCTGAGTCTTGAGGTGGAACTATTCCTAGTTTTCAGAGAAACCACCAAATTGATTTTCAAAGTGGTTGTACTAGGTAGCAATCCCACCAGCAATGGAGGAGTGTTCCTCTTGCTTCACATCCTCGCCAGCATCTGCTGTCTCTTGAGTTTTTGATCTTAGCCATTCTGATGGGTGTAAGATGGAATCTCAGAGTTGTTTTGATTTGCATTTCCCTGCTAAGGATGTTGAACATTTCTTTGAGTGCCTCTTGGCCATTTGAGATTCCTCAGTTGAGAATTCTCTGTTTAGCTCTGTACCCCATTTTTTAATTGGGTTATTTGGAGTACTTATTTTCTTTGACAAGATGTCTTAGGAAATATACTGTGTCTTTATTTGCTTTCTCAGTGGTTGCTGTAGTTTCTTGGTCCTCTCAGAAGGAAAAACAAACTTGAACGGGGATCCAGAACCTGTTTTCTTTTCCTTCCTTTTTTTTCCTACGTTCTATAAAATGTCTCCCTAATTCTTCCTGCCTTTTGCCCTGTCTCACTTATCTTTTCCTTTTTCACACTGAAACAATTCCTTACTTCTGGATAAAACTAGATCATAATCTCACATCCCCCTCTGCTTTTTTTTTTTTTTAAAAAGCTTTGTTTTAAAAACATATCCTCATACTGGCATCCTTTTAACATCTTTCTGGAAAGCATCACAGAGTGACACTTGGGCTTCCATGAAGACATTCCAGTTCTGCCACACGTTGCCTGGGCCTTGATGCCCTGGAACACCCTTAATTTTGTATTTTTCATTTCTTTAAAGTCAGGACTATATGGATGGCACTCCAAAGATTTGCCGCCAGTTCTGATGGAGCCTCTGATGCTTGCAGACAAAGCCTCTGCCAGGTGCAGCTTTGTGCTCAGATGCATTTCCTGCTGTCTTAATGCCTCGGGAGAAGGTTTTGGTTCAAAGGTGCTGATATCAAATTACAGCTCCTTTCTTGGCTTTTGTGTCTTGTAAGTTCCAGTAAGCACGTCCCCTTAAAGGAATTCTGAATCATTCAATGGATTTTCTAACTGAAAGCTTAATACTCCTCCATATTCCTCCTGTATAAGTCATAGTTCTCTGTTGATAGAATGAACTTGCACATGCAAGCGAGCACACACACACCATTTATTAGAGTTGCTTACAGGCTATGGTGCCAGTTTTCATAACTGCTGAGTCACCTCTCTGACCCTGCATCATAAGTCTTACTCAATTTTTATTTAAGAATGCTCTATAAGGAAGCAGGTACACACTTCTAAATGTAGTTTATAGTGAATCACAGAGTATATATTCAAGTCCCTCACAAGTGGTGAGAAGAGTGATTAAATGCCCTCTTGTCTTAGTCACTGTTTTATTGCTGTGAAGAGACATCATGACTAAAGCAATTCTGTTTTCCTCCCATTCCCTTGTTCCCAGAAATAATGACTTTGAGACTTGATTACATTTATAGATACCTTGGCTGTAAGCTTTGGCTTTTTCTCCAATTATATTCTGTCTATCTGAAATTCTGCCATGTGGCAGTCTGCTCGGCTCTTGTGTGTTTGTGCCTCCTCTCTCCATCCCCACAAGTGCAGGCCTGGCTCTATCCCAGAATCCTTTATATCTACCGGATGTCTCACCTTCTACTCTGTCCTTTCCTATGGGCCATAGGTTTTTTTTTTTTTTTTTTTTTCGAGACAGGGTTTCTCTGTGTAGCCCTGGCTGTCCTGGAACTCACTCTGTAGACCAGGCTGGCCTCGAACTCAGAAATCCACCTGCCTCTGCCTCCCAAGTGCTGGGATTAAAGGCGTGCGCCACCACCGCCCGGCAGGCCATAGGTTTTTTATTGACAGGTGATATACCCATACAGTACACAAGAGATTCCCTCTATATCACTCTAGTTTGGGTAAGGCAGGAGGGTGCTGGGAATTGAAGTCCAGTCCTCTGGAAAAGCATCCTGTGCTCTCAACCAGGACCATTGCTCCAGCCCAGGAACTTTTTCTGTTTGAGGCACGGTTTCTCCTTGTAGTCCTGGCTGTCCTGGAACTCACTTGGAATCCACTTGTCTCTGCCTCCTGAGTGCTGAGGTTAAAGGCGTGCATGCACCACTACTACCTCGCTTGAATCAGCTTCGTAAAAATTCATCATTCAGAAAATATACTGAGTCTAACCAAATAGCTTCTCTCTGATAAGCATATGGTAATGTAGTATGTATTCAGAGAGAACAGGTGATATAAAGGTCACACATTGTTGACATCAACTGTTTAGGAAAGCCACATCATTTTTATAGTTAGGTATGGAGGAGTCACTCTTACTCATAGTTCTCAGATAACAAGAGAAACAGAACTTTTTCCTTTGGCATTTATAAGAATATGTAGTATTTGGATAACTAACATCAGATTTTCTTTGGAAGATTAAATAATCCCAATTTATTATAAAAGTTGTTCCAGTGACCAGGTGGACAAAAAGAAATTAGCACAACTTTTGAAGGCAAAGGTTGACCTATTCCCCTGACGCCTTACCAGATTGTTCAAGTCTTCTGTCAGAGTTGCTGAATTAGAGAATCTTTGTATGTGTGAACAGTTTAAGAGCATAGTGACCAAGATACCTTGAATATATGGAACTTGGAATATGGTGTCACAGTAAGTTCTTATTAAGCCTAGGTCTCTGGTACCATGAAATTTGTCTGTATGAAAATGCATGTGGGCTCTTTCAGGAGTCGGTGACCTTTGAGGATGTGGCTGTGCACTTCACCATGGAGGAGTGGGCTCTGCTGGATCCATCCCAGAAGAACCTCTACAAAGATGTGATGAAGGAAATATTGAGAAGTGTGGCCTCCATAGGTAAAGACAGACATCATCATTCTCACAGTAGGTCATTCATCATTGCTGCTGCAGGGACTGAATGGTATAAAGAGCCACATGGTTATCTTACCTGGCAGGGAGCACCACGATCAGGAAAGTGTTTCCCTAGAGTGAGGCTGCTCATCCACTGAACTAAGGATGTGCTGACCCCGGAGATTTCCCCAAAGGCAGAAAACGTGAGCAAATGATTGATGGTAGTAGAGGACTGTGTTCACACTCTGACCTGAAAAAAAGGAGGGGGGGATGGGTAAATGTGTGAGGTGGGATTACCACATGAATTTAGTTGGACTCTACTAATGTTTTCAGTGTAATATCATGATTGATAAAGATTAATCTTAATCTGTATTTTAGGAAACATAAGGAAACACCAAAAGATTGAAAATGAATACCAAAATTCTGGGAGAAAACTAAGGTAATCCAGGCTCCTCAAGGTTTATGATGTCATAGGATATTTTACCAAGAAATAAAAGATAAAAGAATATATCAAGCTTCAATCTGAGTTGATCTCAGGAGATTGCCTCCAAAATTGCCAATATGTTTCACGTCATCAGTGAGAACATCTCAGATACCTCAATATAGATATTTGTCTTAGATAGGGTTTCTATTACTGTGAAGAGACACCATGACCACAGCAACTCTTATATAGGAAAACATTTCATTGGAGCTGGCTTACAGGTTCAGAGATTTAGTTTGTTAGTATCATGGCGGGAAGCATGGTGGCATGCAAGCAGATGTGGTGCTGGAGAGGTAGCTGAGAGTTCTACGTCTGGATCTCCAGGCAGAAGGAAGAGAAAGTGATGCTGAGCCTGGCTTGACCTTCTGAAACCTCAAAGTCTACCCAGTGACAGACTTCCTCCAACAAGGCCACACCTCCAATATTGCCACTCCCTATGAGTTTATAGGGGCCATTTTTATTCAAACCACACCAACATTCAAGTAGTTCAAAATGCAACATGATTTTTGTCATCAGTATTGTGTATCAAATTGTGCACAATATTAGTACTTTTTTTGTTTTTTGTTTTTCAAGACAGGGTTTCTCTGTGTAACCCTGGCTGCCCTGGAACTCACTCTGTAGACCAGGTTGGCCTCGAACTCAGAAATCTGCCTGTCTCTGCCTCCCAGGTGCTGGGATTAAAGGCGTGCGCCACCACCGCCCGGCAATATTAGTACTTTAAATGTGACATAAATTCAATGTTTACCAAACATGGAAACAATACAACACAACTTGTCATTGTGTTTTGTTTTGTTTTTAAAGATTTATTTTTTATTTATATGAGTACATTGCAGCTGTCTTCAGACACACACTAGAAGAGTGCATCGGATCCTACTACAGATAGTTGTGAGCCACCATGTGGTTGCTGGGAATTGAACTCAGGACCTTTGACAGAGCAATCAGTGCTCTTAACTGCTGAGCCATCTCTCCAGCCCTTCGTTGTGTTTTTTTATACCATTGTACCACTTGCTTTCATTAAAGCTGTCCTCAAATCATGGTGTATAGCATGCAATCAAAATATGTTCAAAATCCTCAGAATGCATAGAACCAATATTTTTACTAGTAAATCATTAATAATCAAAAGATGATTTTTATTTCTTACAGATGTCAAGTGGTTGAGAAACTCCATGACTGTCAAGAGGGTCATGAGTGTGCAGAGATCTTCAAACTCTCTTTGGAGGGCACTGTGAACCATAAATTTTACCCAGGAGTACATATTTGTAAAAGAAATGGGTTTGTCAATGTACTCATTGGTCACTTAGCTCTAAATGTGCGACTGAAACCTAGGCCAGGACAGAAGTCAAAGGAAGTTCAGGAACAGGGAAAGGACGTGTACAACAATGAGGAATCTGAGGATGCCTCCAGCTCTCCCTGGTCTCTGCTGAAGCAGCAAAGTGCTGAGCCTGCAGAGGAATCTAATAAAACTAAGCACCCCGATGAAGACTTCAGACTTGGTCAGAATCATGAAAGGACTCCTGCTGAAGAAAAACAGCACAAATGCAAGCAGTGTGGGAAAGCTTCTGCTTCTCTCCAGTCCTTGAAGAGGCACGAACAACATTACCATACAAAGAAATGCTTTAAATGTAAACAGTGTGGGAAAGCCTTCTCTTTCCCGAGTGCCCTCCAAGTCCATGAAAGGATTCACACTGGTGAGAAGCCCTATGCATGTAAGCAGTGTGGGAAAACGATTGCCCATTCCAGTTCTCTTCTAAGACACGAAAGAATTCACACGGGCTCGAGTCCCCATTAGTGTAAACTGTGCAGGAAAACCTTTACTCGTTTGAATTCTCTTTTAAGGCATAAAATAATTCACACTGGTGAGAAGCCCCATGCATGTAATCAGTGTGGAAAAGCTTTTTCTCGATCTGCTTCTCTTCAAAGACACACAAGACTCCACACTGGAGAGAAACCCTATGTGTGTAAACAGTGTGGGAAAGGCTTCATTACCTCTACTTACCTGCAAGTTCATGAACGAACTCACACTGGGGAAAAACCTTACACATCTAAGGAGTGCGGAAGCGCATTCATGCTTTGGACTCAATTCCAAAAGCATAAAGTAGTTCACAGCGGTGTGAATCCCTTTGTCTGTAAGCAGTGTGGGAAAGCCTTCACTCATCTCGGTTCCCTACAAATACATGAGAGAATTCACACTGGTGAGAAGCCCTATGTGTGCAAGCAGTGTGCAAAAGCCTTCATGTCTTTGACTCAGTTAAGACGACATGAAATAGTCCACAGTGGCGTCAAGCCCTACATGTGCAAACAATGTGGGAAGGGGTTTCTCTGCTCTACCACCTTTCGGAGTCATGAGAAGCTCCACAGTGGCAATAACCTGTATGTGTGTTCACAGTGTGAGAAAGTTGTGAGTTCTCAGAGTGCTTTGTGGAAACACAAAATGATTCACACTGGAGAGAAACCCTGCATGTGTAAGCAATGTGACAAAACATTCACTCATTTAAGTTCTCTTCAGTACCATGCACTGATACACAGCGGAGAGAAACCCCATGAATGTAAGAAATGCGAGAAAGGCTTTCGGTCTCTTAGTCACCTTACAAAGCACGAGAGAACTCAGCACTGAATAGAAATCGGATGCGTGTAAGCAGCATGGGAAATGGATGCGTGTGAGAAAGCCATTCTCAGTGGCATAAATCCATAGGTTTGTAAGCAGTGTTTACAGCCTTTAAATGGCTGCGGTGCTTTCACATAAACTCACTGGAGAAAGGGGGGACTTTTTTGCAACCAATGTGTGATAGCCTCTATAGGATTGATTTAAAAAACCAAAAGAATAACATGAAATAGCCACAGTGGAGGGGAACCTTTTGAAAAACAATATGGAAGCCAGGCATTGGTGGTACATGCCTTTAGTCCCAGTACTTGGGAGGCAGAGGCAGGTGAATCCCTGTGAGTTCAAGGCCAGCCTGGTCTACAGAGAGAGTTTTTAGGACAGCTGAGGCTGTCCTGTCTCAAAACAGAGAAACCGTGTCTCAAAAAGAGCCAAAGTGATGGTAATGATGATGGTGATCGTGATAGTGATGATGATGAGTGAGGCGGGGGAGGAGGAGGGGGAGGAGAAGGAAGGGGAGGGGGGAGGAGTAGGAGGAGGAGGAGGAGGAATGGTTTTTATATTAAAAGTTTTCTTCAATTACATAAATGAACTCACACTCGTGAAAGCCTGTATGAGTGTAAGTGATGTTTAAACTTTTTGTAGTCCCAAATCATGGAAAAGACATAGCAATGATTAGATCACAGAGAAACCTGGTGCATTTTTGCAATGTAGAAAGTCTCCACTTCTCTGCTTCCTCCAAATATATATAAGAAATCAACTAGAGGGGGCTGGAGAGATTCCTCTGTGATTAAGAGCACTGACTGTTCTTATAGAGGACCCAGGTTTGATTCCCAGCACCCACATGAAAGGCCACAACTGTCCCAACTCCAGTTCCAAGAGACCCAGTGCCTTTTTCTGACTTCAGGGGGCCTTCATGTACATGGCACACAGACATACATGCAGGCAAATTACCCACACACACAATAAAAAATAAAGTCATAGCGGAGAGAAACCCTCTGTGTGTTAGGCAGTATTGAAAAGCCTCTCATTAGCACAGTTAGTTTCACAGATATGAAAGAACCTACCCTAGAGTAACCTTAAATATGGAATTTTCTTTAAAAATTCTTTTTGGACTCATTTATTCCAATGTATAAGTGTTTTGCCTGCATGTGTGAATGTGTGTTACATGTGTGCAGTGTCTGCCCCACCCTAAAGAGTGCCTGGAGTTACAGATGGTTGTGAGCAGTCTTGTAGATGCTGGGATCTGAACACAGCTCTTTGTAAATACAGAGAGTCCTCTTAAAAACTGAACCATCTCTCCAGTCTGGTAATTCATTCTGGACTCTTATTTCTAAATTTTGTTTTACAAAACAAGCGTAAGCCAAGTATGTGAGATAGGATGACAGTTTATACTCATGGAATGGAGAACAGTAAGCAGCACATTTGAAGAAAACAAAACAAAACAGCTATAGAAAGAAAGTAAACTATCGTGAAATGATTCTGTAAGGTTTCTTAAAGCAGCAAACTGGGTTTAATGGGTGATTTCTTCTTGCATCAAATCTGGTACATGTTTCTGTTTGCATTGTGAATTGTGTTAGATTCATTGTTGAACTGACATTTAATCGTAACATGCCAATATTCATAAATGCCTTTTTTCAAGCAATTGTGGTTAATTAAAAATGACTTTTTGACAATATTGGAATTTGTGCACTGCTTTCATGTGCCTGGATCTGACCATTTTGTGTGTGCTTTTATTCTTTTTATGAACAAAATAATTAAGTGTGTGTATGTAAGGCCATGTATTTGTATATATGGGGTGTATGTGTGTGTTTCTGAATGCGCTTCTGTCTCTTCTGCTTCCTACACAACTTACAAGTTTCTCAGTGCCAGAATCTCCTTTCCCTAACAATCACTTCTTGTGAACTCTGTAATTCTCTGACTTTCCTGGGCCTTGTGTCATGAAAATGATTCACATGAATCTTTCCCTGCCTCAGGAGAAATGTTTCAACTTGCAGGGAATAACTGCACTTGTTTGTTTGCTTGCTTGCTTTTTGAGACAGGCTCTCACTATGTAGATCTGGCTGTCCTACTCAGTCTGTAGGCCAGGCTGACCTTGAATTCACAGAGATCTGCCTACCTCTGCTTTCCAAGTGCTGAGATTAAAGGCACGAACCACTACACCCAGCTATGCTTTTCTATTCCTTCTGCTCCTTCTCCTGTGATGTTCACTGATTGGAGTGTAATGCCGGAGGTGGGGATACAGACATCTGATTGTTTTCCTTCATGTACGGCTTCATGCTAACCAAGAATGTACGTATGCACAGAGACACACAGATGCATACACATAATTAAAAATAAAAACTTAAGAACAAGGAGCAATGTTAGTAGAGCCACATGGAAGGAGACAGTTCCTAATCCACCACTCTCTAAACCACAATCGGCTCCCTTGGGCCATGGACCTTATTCATCTTTAGGTGCCAGCTTGTGTTTGTTGGCAAAGAATGGGTCCAAGATGTTAGACAGGGCCATGCCATTTTGTAAACAACCTCAATTTTGGTTGAACTGGAACAATTTCTGCAACGACAGTAGTCTGATTTCCAGTACTTGAAGCAATTCATTTTTTTCTAGATTATTGCTGTTCCTGCTCCAGGGTTATGGAGCCTTTATTCCAGATATTGGCTAACCAGGGATAAATCCATCACCTAACATTGTTTGACTGCTCACTGCCTTCCTCTTACAGAAGGCAATTGCAGGGCTGAAATGGACCCTTTGAATGTCCTTCCCCCACTTTCCTTTCTGCCCTATAACCACGGCAGGGCTGGCAGATAGAAAAGCTTGGATTTTTATAGCCCGTTTGTAGGCTTTTCCCAAATAAAGCTCTTCCCTGTCTTAAGTCACTCATTCCCTCATCTTTCCTACTAAATAAACATTCATAAGGGGCACAGGGCCACATGCCAGCCTTCCAGTCTCCTGCTAGAGCTAGTTATCTGGTTTGAACTGGCCCCTGATCAGTAATGTGTCCCTTCTCTTTCCATGACCATAGTTACTGAATGCAACACAAACTGGATGCATAAACTCTCCTATTGTGCATTTTTCTTGCAGGGGATAAATTTACAATATACTGGAAAGACAATTGCCCATTCTCAGGATAGCTTTGTTAAAACCAAAACAAGCAAAACAAAACCCTGACCTGTTTGTAGCCATTCAGCCTTCTGTGAATTACTGCTCAGGCTTTAAATATTCTCAGAAGTGAATAAGCACCCATTTTCCTTATTACTAATATCTCCCCCTAGGATCTCCATCTCAACACAAGTCTTCCCATGTTTGATTTCGAGTGACCAGGATAGTCTCCTTTGTCTGTTTTGCCCTTCCCTCAACCCCCCTCTTTTGCTTGGTTTCATATTTTAGGAACAGTTTGTTCAAATGATTCATATACTTCCTACTTCATAATATGTCACGCCAGGGGCTTCAGCCCCAGACCGGACTGTATCAACCTCTTTGTTAGTTCTCATATGAAAACAGTCCTATCTTGGCCAACGAATACCACCTGTGATGGCTATTCTTGGTTGTCAACATGACTACACCTGGAATTGACTAAAACCCAAAAATGGAGGACACCTTTGTGAGGGGGTTTGCTTAATTTGAAGTGGAAGGCTTCACTTCTAACCCAGAAAGACAAGCCTTGAATCCAGATTTCTTTTGAGCTGGGAAAACCCACCTCTAATCCGGGCCATACCTTCTCCTGGAAGTTTACATAAGGACAGAGGAGAAGGAGGCTTCTGCTCTCTGCCTGCTTGCTCTCACCTTGCCAGCACATCCATTCCTTCACTGGCATTAGAGCCTGACTTCTCAGGATTCCATTATACGCTGAAGATTAGCTGAGTCATTCAGCCGTGTAGACTGAACAACTACTAGATCCTTGGACTTTCTGTTCACAGCCAGCCATGGGTGGATTGCAGTCTTTAAGTCATTCTAATACGGCTCCATTCTATATATTTCTAGAGTCTAGACTAATACAGATTTTGGTTCCAGGAGTAGTTCTAGAGCACTGAAAATATAAGGATGAATCTGTTAAGTATCTGAAAGAGGCTTTTCAATTTGCCAACACCCACAGTTACTGAAGCCTTCCAATTAGTGAAGCCTTTGCTGGGAGCTTAGAGAGGACTAAAACTCCTCTAGTGAACTATTTTACAAACCCAAGGAAGTAAATGCATTTGATTATCCCTATTCACCAGTTGTGGGCGGCAATAGGTTTGTTGATTCTGTATATGAAACTTTTGGCAGTTTTGGGAAAAATAAGGAAAATGATGATGCTGGTCGATTGGTGTCAGCACCTCTGGATAAATTGAAAAAGGATAGAGATGAACTTAGTGACGCATATAAACACTCCAAAGGTTCCTGTGTATTCCCTGGAAGAGAATCTTCTCTCAAACAGACACAGAGCCCAAGTATACCTTTATAGTTTTACCTCAAGGGAATATTAAATCTTCAGCCCTGGGCCAAATGAGCAGGAGATAGCAACCATTTTGGACTTACTGGTAACACATATGCACATCAGAGGATGGGAAAAAAATTCAACCAAAATTCAAGGGCCTTCTACCTCTGTGAAATTCTTAGGAGTCCAGTGTTGTGGGGCACACACAGATATTCCTTCAGGCCAAAGGAATTGTTGAATGAAAACCACCATGCCAGTAATGAAGAACCTCTTTATAAGTTGTCAGCCCCAAAGGCCACAGGATTTACTCTTTATCTGTTAATGTCCTTAACTTTTGTTTATGTTCTGCTGGAATTTGTAAATAAAACATCTGTGGCCTCTTTGTGTGTGTGTGTATGTGTGTATGTGTGTGTGTGTGTGTGCGTGTGTGTGTGTGTGTCCTTACTATTTGGATTTGTCTAAGATTTCATTTAATTCACTTGAATTAGAGGCCACTACTATGAGATTAGTAATTTTTGATTGAATTGTGTTTTCTTGATTTTAATGTTTATTTAGTTTTTCAGTAATGCTTCTTTATTTTGGGTTAAATCACTGACTATTTGTTGTTGTTGTTTTTAAATCATATTGCTTTTTTCAAATGGAACTGATTACAATTTTCAGGTTGTCATAGGGTTGAAATTTTGGTTAATTCTGCTCCAAAATCTTGGGGCCAGCAGGTTAAAAAGGAAATGGTGTCTGTAGAAATAATCATTATCCATGAGTAGGCCCACTATAGAAATACATTTAAAACCACAAATTCCATCACTCAAATACCAAGCATTTTAGAAAATGGAGGAATATTATGACTCCTTTTTGCACAAGTGTATCAGTTACATTAGGTATGAGTAGAAAGGAAAAGAAAAAAGATGATGAGTAAACTCGTGTTGATGACAAACAGTAGACAAAGAAAACATAAATGCAAGGGGGCGGTAGGAACATGAAAGTGGAGATCAGGTAAGTTTGTTTAAAAGTACAGAATTGCAACCAGATAACCTAAAGTAGTCTCAGCCATTAGGAGGCTGACATTGGGAACCCTGAAAACCAGGCCAGGCTGTGTTCCTTGGGAAAGTCTCTGAAAGGGAAAAAAATAAGGAAAGGATAGGGAAAAGAGGTAAAAAGAAAAGACAGAGATGGACACAGCTGGCCTGCTAATTTGTCAGTAAATAATAAATACAGTTTTTATAAAAGTGAAGGAGACAGCGCTGGATGGGAGTCTGAAGAGTTGGCGGCTGGAGAGCTGACTCCGTGGTTTAGAGTGCATATTGTTTTTGTAAAGTACCCAAATTCTGTGCCAGGACCCCTGTTCAGCAGCTTACAATTGTTTGTAACTCCAGCTCCGTGGATGCAGTGCCCTCTTCTGGCCTCCATGAGCACTTGCACACATGTGACACGCACACAGACACACAAACATATTTTTTTAAAAAAAAATTCTTAAAATCTACAGATGCCATCTAGTCAGCTTGCTGGCTGCAGCCTCCAGTCTTTCAGCTTTCCTATTTTCGCTCCTGTCTTTCTAAAAGATCACTTAAAATATGTCTGTCTCCCAGTTCGCTGACATTGCTCCAAGCTTGCACCTGCTTCACCTGACTCAGTGCAGGAATCTCTTATCTGCTCATTACTTTTTCCCTGGCCTCTTATAACGCTTTCAGCAGCCAGAGCAGACTTTCAATTCTAATCTTCTCTCTTCAAGGCTTCCTTTCTAATTTCTACCAGTTCTCTGCGAACTTAGTTCTACCTCCCCAGTCAGGCTGGTCCTCCTGATAGCAGGAATGTCTGCTCTGGAAGTCATCTATGGAGTATCTCAAGTTTATGTTTTCAGTGTCCCGGAGCTCCACTGGGACCCGCGCAAACTTGCACTTCCTGAAAAATTTTTGGAATGCTTCGAATCTTAAGAATGGTTCTGTGTCCCTCCATTCCCAAAATGTTTGTTCTGGAAATGACTATGGCCAAGAGTGGTGGGTTGGATTCAAGAGAGACTTTCCAAAAAAGTAAACAGAATGGGTAAATTCCCAGTCGCAGGGACCTTGAAGACAACCATCGATCGCAAAATGAGAGAGAAGTTTAGAAGCTCAGCCAAATAGGCATAATTCACATCAGACATTCTTTTCAATTCCGTTTCTCACGCGTGCAAAATAAAATAGAATTTAGCTGACATCTTTGCCTTGTTAAAGAACAGACTTCTACCTATTTTTAACTCCATGTGAAATATAGAGTATTCATTTCACACGAAACTCCAGAATAATTTGAGAGTCTCACGGCCAGATTAGACCCCAAGTAAAACTAGGCTTGTGTTCGGATTAGAGATTTGGCGCCACAGTACACTCCAGAGGATGTTTTTTCTGTCATTTAAGCATTAGGACGAGTGCACGTGACCCATTGGCCAATAAGAAAAGTTGCTTAGCTGCATAAACTGTCCAATGAGATTTTCAAATGTTAGAAGAGGGCGGGCACAGAAGCGGGGGATGCCACTTCCCGTCCAGCCATTTTAAGCGTTTGTGTCTTCTGTGGAGAGAGACCCGCAGGTTGTTTCCCCAGTGTCCGTGTTCCATCCACTTACTGCAAGAGCCACCGGAGGACAGCAGGACACCCGGTGACTGGAAATGGTGCGTGCAGCCGGGCGTTCCGGGTGTGGGGAGGCGGCTGCTGGAAGCGGAGGCGGCAGTGGGGCCGCGGCCTTCCAGGGCTGCTGAGTCTGCGTCTCATCTGGCTCCGCTGGGCCGCGCTGCCCGGGTCCCTCTGGGTGGAGCTGGGCCAGCAGGCAGAGCTGCACTGGCAGGCAGAGCTGCGCTCCTGTCCTTTGCTCAGAGCTCAGTGCTGCGGCCATGGCCTCCCTAGGCATCCGGGCGCCCGCAGCGTCGCGGCTCCGAAGCCTGGGCGGTGGCGGCAGCGTCGTGGGTGAGACTCGGGACCCTGGAATTCCTGTGTGTGTGTGTGCGCGCGCGCGCGCGCGCGTGTGTGTGTGTGTGT
>NW_021605568.1:1195291-1247036 GCF_004785775.1 Grammomys surdaster | reverse complement strand
TGTGTGTGTGTGTGTGTGTTGCGGGGGGGGGCAGGGAAGCCGCAGGGTGTGGTGACCTTGTGTCCTGGGCGTGTTGTCATAAACAGGGGGACAAGTTTGTGTGTTTCCAATGCCAGAATTTATCGAATAATTAATAATTCACAAGTCATGTGTATTTCGTTAATAATTAGTCAAGTATTCCCGATTTTGCTAACCAGCCATTGGCAATCACGAGTTTTTTATATAACAATCTAATAACAACCTAATAACAGTAATAACATTAACTGGCAGATCACATAATGAACATTCCACACAAAAACATACAAATGTGCAGATCACAGAATGACTAAGAGCTAAAGTGGTTGAGTTTAGAGTCCGTTCTAAAGAAGGAGGAATTGAGCTGAGACGGGTGCAAAGAAGAATCTGAAGGGGACCAAAAATGATATCCTAGCAGTGTAGGCACAGAGACGTCAAGTATACTTGCACCGAGCATGCAGTAAGTCAATTTGAAGTTGGCTGAATGTCCTGGGCAGGAGAAACCGCACTGGAGATGGAGTCCAAGGATTGGCTCAGTTCTTCCCTATGGGTAAGTCTGACAGTCACCTGCCATCCTTTGGTCTTGGGATGCGCTTTCATAGTGCCAGGTGAGAGGGTTATATGTTGTATGCTTTGTTTTGTGTGGTGTTTCTACTACAATTTGGAATATTTTTCAGTTGTTGATATTGTCAGTTTGTCCCTCCTAGTATTTTGGCAGATTGTGGTTTTTTTTTGGGGGGGGGGAGGTTGCTTGTGTAAACAATTTGTATTGCCCTTCTTTTGGGAGGGGGCTCTTAAACTTGGAGTAACTTTGGTCGTGGTTGTGACTTGATAAAATGGAGTCATTCTAGGCTTGACACTGTTGGAAAGCAGATATTCCCTACGGTATAGAGTGTCACTGAGCAGTCTGCCCTGGCTTCCTCATTCTGTCTCTCCTCCTCCTCTTCTCCTCCTCTTCTTCTTCCTCCTCCTCCTCCTCCCCCTCCATGGCACCTGCTTTTCCTATGAATCTCACAGATTCAAGGGGAAGCTGTCTTTAAATCCCATGAACTGTGCCTGTGAGTCTGAATCTTAGCACTAAAAGTAAGCCCTGAATTTCTACCTTCTGATATTCCTAAACTCATGTATATGGGTAGGGCTGGAGTTGGGCCCTGTCATAATTGCTACTGTCCTCAGATGTTTCTAGACATTGAATTTTGTTTTTAAATTTTAGTTGTTTTATTATTGTGTATATGTGTGGTGTGTGTGTTTCCTGCATGCTACAGCTTGCATGTTAGAGGTCAGAGAATTGTGAACTGTCGTCTCTCCTTTACATGAGTTCCCAGGATTGAACTCATGACACTAGGCTTCAGCATCCACATGCCTTTACCTGCTGAGCCATGTTTCCATTCTCTACACATTATTTTAAAACGCAGAGCACTGATAAGAAGTAGGCCTTACTATATGTGAGCGCAGTATTGGGTTAGAAAACCCTATACGTTAGGTTAAATTCCCAATGGTTACCTTGAACAGGGCTTTTCTAACTCTTAGAGAGGACAGGAGTAAGCAAGTATGTATGGAAGGTAACAGAAGGCCCTAGAACCTGGGGCAGTTATATAAGGTGGCACACTCAGTTCTTATTAGAGCGCTCAGTTTTTTTCCGTATACAAGCTGGCTGCTTTGTCTAGGCTACTTACCAGCTTCTGGCATCCACCTGGAGTATACACATTCATTTGTCGCTTGGGGCCAGGGTGGAAGGCTGCTGCCAATGATTGCCAATGGGCCTGGACTCAGGCCCACCACCCCACTCATCTTGTTAATGTGAGTGGCTGTGGAAAGACTATAGTGTTAGAATCCAGGCTCTGCTTAGGAAGTAACATCTACCCCTCACAGATACTCACATCCACCTTACTAAGATGTTGTTTGAGTTGCTAGCTAACAGACTTCAGGTGCCAGGATTTCCCACCTGGAGAAGTGGGTTTACATTAGACTGGGTACTAGTGGCCACATCCGCTGTTCCCCACCCTCTTCACTTCCCTACCTCCTGCCTGGTAATCTGAGAGCCTGCTCCTAGCCTGGCTCCTACTTTGCAACTAATTCCATCCCCAGGAAGCTGTAAGAACAGCTTCCAGGCAGATCCACATTCCTCTCTTTAGAGCTAAGGCCACACTGCTGCCTGCCTGCCTGCTCGCCTGCTTCACAGAATCTCATGGAAACATTCCCAGTAAGAACATTTTGGCCGTCTTACAGATGAGAACTGAGATAGTGATCAGCTGGGAGACAGACCAAGACTGTTCCCGTGTGCATCTTGGGTTTTGTCTCAATCCTTTCTCATTTCTGTTACTACTGGTTTTTTGTTTGTTTGTTTTGTTAAAATAGAAGTATGTGCCAGACCCCAAAAGTCAAGTCTGGTATGATCACACCCTTCCATTTGTTCTCTAAAATAGCTAGATTGATTTACAGAACTGCTGTTCTTTGGCTTTCATTACTGTGTCCCTAATTGGCAGTTTGGGACTGCTGGGCAATCTGTCTTGATTGCCAGAATCAGGATGTTGAATTTTAAATTTTTGAGTTACTTATGAACTAGGAAATATTTGGACTAATTCAACTGGCTTACTTTATGTGAGCACTTATTCATCTTATGAGCCAATTTGTTGTCATACAAGAATGTGAAAATGTAAGCATGTGTAGATACTTTATCCTCATCTAGCCATCCACAGCTTTAAATAGAACATATTACAGCATTTATTTCTAGTTATCATTGTCAGTCATAAGATAAACTGTTAATTACAGTTTTATTTTTATTTATTTATTTGTGTGTGTGTGTGTGTGTGTGTGTGTACTAAGCATGCCTAAGAAGGCTAGAAGGGGTGTCAGATTTTTCTGGAGCTGAAGTTACAGGTGGTTGTGAGCTGCCTGACTTGGGTGTTGGGAACCAGATTGTCCTTTGGACCCATGAAGTACTCTTAAGAGCTCAGCCAACTCTTAAGCTCCTGTGTATCTTTTCTGTCATTAAATAATCTTCCCAAACTCAGTACTTTTATAAATACAACTTTAAATATAAACAACATAGAAAATTTAAGACTGTCGGGCAGTGGTGGCGCAGTTGGGAGGCAGAGGCAGGTGGATTTCTGAGTTCAAGGCCAGCCTGGTCTACAGAGTGGGTTCCAGGACAGCCAGGGCTGCACAGAGAAACCCTGTCTCGAAAAACCAAAAAAAAAAAAAAAAGAAAGAAAGAAAGAAAGAAAGAAAGAAAGAAAGAAAAAAGAAAAAAAGAAAATTTAAGACCTTTTAAAAGTGTATATTTGGTTTTTCTTTGCAAATGTCTCACCATGCACTCAGTATCCTTGGATTAAATTGATCCTATAATCCCACTCTCCCAGTCTCCTCCCAAACCTACTGCACTGTATTTGTCTCCCAACTTCATGTACTCTTTCTTTAACCCACCGAGTCTAATTAGTATTTCCAGTATGTTCGTGGGTCAGCCACTGAAGCATCAGCCACCTAGCAGGAGCAACATTTCTAAAGAACACTGATTCTCCCTCCTCCAACAGCCATCAGCTGCCAACAGATCCTCTGTTGGGAGTTGTCCTTTGTGTTTCCTATTCTGAAATTCTGACTGGTTTCATCTTGTGCTGTTTTTAAGTAAGTCACCACAGCTGCTGTGAGTTGGTGGATGCAGCAGCCCTGTCGTGTCTGGAAAACATGACTTCCTGTAGTCCTCCCTGACCTCTGACTCCTACAATCTTTCCTCCTCTTCTTTCGTAATGATTCTTGAGCCTCGGGAACAGGATGTAATATCGATGTCTCATTTAGAGCTGAGCTCTCCACAGTCACTTATCTCTGCAGTTGGATCAATTGTGGGTCTCTGTTTTAACTTCAAGAAGAGGCAGGCTTCTTTGATTAGGGTGGAAAGCTATAATAATCTATTGATTGGTATTACTGTAAGTATTCAGAAGAAGTTTTAGCAGAATAGTAGCATTAAGTTCTCCCCTAAGGCCTATGACGTAGTCAGCTGTCCGTTTTTGGTCCAGTTAACAGTACGAGCTATGGATTCCATCTTGTGGAGCAGGCTGTGAGTTCAGTCAGAAAGTGGTTGGTTGTTACCATTACATTGGTGCCACACTTGGGCCAGTGGGTGTGTCTTGCCAAGCAACTCATTATATTATAGGTTGGAGTGCTCACAGCTTATGTAAGACTTTGCAACCTACTCCGCAGCACCTTTGGTAATGTGCAAGCTAGCCAATAGGGGTGAGGATTCCATGTAAGTACCAACTTCATGTCTTGTGACTCAAGTATGAGGTGTGTTCAGCAACAGGGTCTTACCATCAAGTTCTGGTGGGTAACCAAGAGCAATGGTGATACCCTGTATTGTAAAACTTAAGTCTTGAAGACACAGAGTCTCCCCTGTTCTCTAAGCAGGCAGCAACACATTGGTTTTAAATAAATTTTCTGTTTTTATGCTCCTACACTGGCTGTGGCAAGAAACTTGGAAAAAACTGCTGGTTTTGTTTGTATCACGGAGGAGAGAAAACAAGTATGCAAGTGATTGTATGCTTAATCAATTATATGTTAGAATTTATCTGAAAACATGCAAGATATGCTATTTTTACTCTTTACTAAGACATGGTCCATTCTGAGATTACATAGATACACTTAGCTATCTGTTGGAGGTTACTGGTTGTTGTGGCTGCATCTTTTGAAAAGGCAACTAAACTTGAACCTATAAGACACATTTCAGGTCAAACCAACATAAAGGCAATCTATCAAGCAATATAAAGGAAATGCACCATGAGATATTTTAAAACAGAGATTAACACAAAGATTATTGGAAAAAGGGATAATTAGGAATAAAATAGTAGGCATGGCCTTCTCAAGGGAGAGTCTCAGTAACTGCCTTTACAATGGGTATATATAAGATCTTTCTAGTTAAATTTCTAAGTATTAGGAAGATTTTTATTCTCTACCAGCTTGAAAAAAAAAGTAAGTTTAATGTTATATGTATGGGTGCTTTTCTGACATATGTGTGTATGTATCACATGTGTGTAGTATCCACAGTATCCACATTGGATCCCCTAGAACTGGAGTTATGGACAATTGTTAGCCACTGTAGGGGTGCTGGGATCAAGCCCAGATCCTCTCAAAGAGCAGCCAGTGTTCTTAACTGCTAAGCCCCCCCCCTTTTTAAAAAAACAAACATTGCTCAAAGAGTAAAAATACAAAGAACTTTCTTTTGTAAACAAAATTATCCACAAGATTTACAAAGGGGCTTGTTTAAATTGGTAGTAAGAGGGCATTATTGTTTTGACCCTATTTGGCCTAATTCATTCTCTTTGGTAAGATGTCTTAAAGAAAACATATCCCTGTAAGCAGTCTTAGCTTTGTCTTTGTTGTTTGATCTTTCCTGACTCCATAAACAGGAATGGCAAACCAGTGGCCTAGTTTCTTCCTCATGCTTTCTCTCCCAGGTCCCAGTAGTCTCTCCCTTTGTCTCATTTACCTTTTCCTTTTTCTTTTTTCTTTTTTTAAAGTTAGAACAATACAATAAAACATTCACAATTTAAAATCATTTCTCATTAAAAGCCTTTACATTTGTACTACAATTTTTACTAAAAATATATCCTTGGGGCCTGAGTTGACTTGGTTGGTAAAGGTATTTGCCACCAAGCTCAACCATCTGAATTAACTCCCTGAGACCTGATGGTGAAAAGAAAGAACCAACTCCTGGAAGCTGTCCTTTCAACTCCACACACAGGTGTACCACGGTACTGGAGGTCTCTCTCTCACACCCTCTTCCCCATCTGTCCTCTGCCAAACATTTATTTTATTTATTTATTTATTTATTTATTTATTTATTTATTTATTTATGTGTGTGTGTGTAATTTAAAACAGCAAGGAAAAATACAACATCATTTATATCTGTTTTGACATGTTTAACATTTATATCCATTTTTTTCCTCCCTGCTGGATTCTATTTATTGATTTTTATTCAGTATCATAAGACATAGGAACAAAATAAACTTACTTATTTTTAAACAAGAGTTAAAAATCAGTTTACATTTATGGTGTAGTAGAGCAAATCAAGATTTTCTTTTTATGTATCATTAACTAAGGCTTTGTCTGCTGCTGAGCTTGGATAGACTTTGTCATTTGGGTTTTTCGTTGTTTTTTGTTTATTTTGGTGTTTTTTGGTTTTTTTTTTGTTTTTTTTAAAGATTTATTTATTTATTTTATGAATATACTGTAGCTGTCTTCAGACACACCAGAAGAGGGCATCCAATCTCATTACGGATGGTTGTGAGCCACCATGTGGTTGCTGGGATTTGAACTCAGGACCTTTGGAAGAGCAGTCAGTGCTCTTAACCGCTGAGCCATCTCTCCAGCCCTCTTTGTTTTTTTATTTACTTTTTTTTTCCTCTTTGAGTGTATATGTTATGTGCTGTGACATGTGTTTTCTTGTTCCACCATGTGGATTCTGGGAGTCAACTTCAGGTTGCCAGATATGCAGAAAACACCTTTACCTCCTGATCCACCCATTTGGCAGGCCTACTATACTTTTTGTTTTTGTTTTTTGGTTTGTTGTAGGGAAGCAGTTGTTTTGTGTGTGTCCCAAAGGTCTTGCTTCAGGCTTATTTGTAACATATATAGCCCAGAGTAGTCATGAACCTTAAATTTTCCTGCCTCGGTTTCCCAAATGCTGGGATAATTTTTGTTTATTATTTTAGTCATGCTCACTGACTTTTAAGACTGAATATTTGATTATTGTCCATGGAGTAGAGGAAAATATACTGCATATTCCCAAGTTTGTGCCAGTTTATCTTTGCCTTAGGTGACTTTTTGTCTGTGATATGCAGTCTCTAGTAAACAGCTGTTCTGTTGTAGAGTTGCTGAGGAGAGACTAATTCCCTGCATGCAGTATATCTGTCTATGTCTGTGTTGGTACCTTAGTGCTGTGAGTGTTGTGAGTTTTGTTTATGTTAGGCAGGCTTTTATCTCTTAAATAAGAAATAACTGGTTAACATTTATTTCGACTACTATATTTGGTAAAATAGATTTTATTATATTCACTAGTTATTTTTCCTATAGTATTGATTAAATAAAAATCTGACAAGTTTAGGGAAAGAGGGTTTGTTCTGGCTCACATGTTAGAGTTCAGTCTACTATGGTAGGGAAGTCAGGGCAACAAGCACATGAAGTACAAGTTCATATCATCTATAGTCAGGAAGCAGAGCACGGTCTTCATTTTATATAGTCCGTAATCCTCTACCTAGGGAATGATCCTACCCACAATCACAGTGAATAATTACAGCAATCATACCAGTTAATGTAATCTACATGATCTCTCAGAGACATTCTCCAAGGCCTCAGTCTAGATAACCCCTCTTAGGTGCACATGGAAATGTGTCTCTTGAGTGATTCTAGAGTCTGTGAAGTTGATAATTAACATTAACCATCACAGTTTCAATCTTTGTCAACTTGACATCCAGACTCTTAATCATCCTTTTTAAGCCTAACTTTCCATGTCTATCTCCATAGGCTGATGACCATCTTATAGTGTAATATGCATTTTTCCCAACACTAGAAACATTCCATTGTCATCAAGCTTGTTTAACAATTGGAAACTTCAAAGTGTCTTAACTGAGCTCCTATAAAATGAAAAACAAGTTACATGCTTATAATATATACATTTATTTATATATGTTTTATATACATTGATATTTTGCCTGCATGTATGTCTGTTTGAGGGTGTAGGATCCCTCCAGGAACTAGAGTTACACACTGAGCTGCCATGTGGGTGCTAAGAATTGAACTTTGGTCCTCTAGAAGAACAGCCAGTGCTTTTAACTGCTGAGCCAGCTCTCCAGCCTCATATACTTCTGATATTGAACGGCCCAGAGCAGACATTCCAGTCATAAAATAGAAGAATTGGGGCCTAGCCAATTATAATTGGACCAAAGCAAGCTACAAATGCAGTGAGACAAACACCAAATCCGACATCTCTGTGCCTGATATCTAACTCTGATGAAACTGCCTGGATTCCTGAGGGTAGGTAGCCCCACAACTCCAGCTCTGCCACCTGCAACACATAGAGTCTATCTCTTGGACTGGCTCCTCTCAGTGCCTGTAGCTGTTCTTGGGAGACATCTCAAGGTCTTGGCATCTCCAGTATCCTGTGGTCTCCAGGGTCACTTAGGCTTCACCTTCAGAACTCCAAACAGTGACTTCTGAGGGTCACTTTACAGGAACTCTCAAATGGTGCCTGGCCTCAGCTGTTCTGTACGGCCTCCCTGTCCTGGATCCTTCATTCCTTCAAAACTACCACCAACACCTCAGGTTGGAGCCTCTGGCTTTGCCCTCAGGCCACCTTATTCTACTGTGCAAGTTTTCCTCCAGTGACACTGATACTTTTATCAATTACAGCTGTTCTCAGCATTGTTCCATAAACCTGGCTCATTAACCCAAATACCAGTTTTTTTCCATGTTCCTCCCACAAACAGTGTCTAAGGTGGTCATGTATATCACACAGACAGCCACAGTGTAAGGTACCAGTTTTCTGTCTTAGTTTCTTACCTGGTTGTTGTGATAAAATACCCTGATGAAAGTAACTGGTAAAAGGATTCATTCTGAGTTACATGGTGGGGAAGTCACACTATCAGGAGCTTGGATCTACTGCCTTGATTATCACAACAGGAAGCAGAAAGTAATGAATGAATACTGGTGCTTAGCTACCTTTCTTCATTCTATACAGTTCAAGATCCCCTTCTCAGGCATTGCTGCTACCCACACTTCAGATGTTTGTGCCCGAGTCAAGTAATGTGTTCTAGATAATCACTCACAGGTGTGCCAGAAGCGTGTGTCATCCTAGGTGATTCTGTTTTTTATTTTGTTTGTTTTTTAAGATTCATTTTGTGTGTGTGTGTGTGTGTGTGTGTGTGTGTGTGTGTATGAGAGAGAGGGAGGGAAGAGGAGGTGGGGAGAATATGCTCATAGATGCTAGAAGAAGACATCAGATTCTTTGGAATTGGAGGCACAGGTGGTCTGTGAGTCATGTGATGTGATGAGAGTTTGTATTGTATTGCTCTGGTAAATACTATAACCAAAGGCAACCTGGGAAGGAAAGGATTTATTTCAGAGTATAGTTCCACATCATAGTCCATCACAGAGGGAGTTAGACAACAAACAGGACAGGGTCCTGGAAACAGGAATTGATGACAGAGGCCATGGAGGAGTGCTACTTACTATCTTGCTCCCCGAGGCTTGCTCGGCTTTTTTTTGTTAGAGTTTCCAGGAGTTTCAGGAGTAGCACCATCCAAAGTGTGGCCCCTTCCATATCAATCATCATCAAGAAAATATATGGCAATCTGTTAGGGGCATTCCCTCCCTCTCCTTTTCTTCTTCTTCTCCTCCTCTTCCTCCTCTTCCTCCTCTTCCTCCTCCTCCTCCTCCTTCTTTTCCAAGACAGTGTCATACTATATAGTTGACCTGAAACTCACTATGTAAATAAGATTGGCCTCACATTTACAGAGATCCACCTATTTTTGCTTCCCAAGTGCTGGGATTAAGGGTGTGTGTTACTATGACTGGCACCTGGGGCATTTTTTCTATTGAGTTTATAGTTCTTCCAAAATGACTGACTAGTGTCAAGTTGATGTAAAACAGTTAGCATACTGGTCTTCACAAGAGCAGCAAGTGTTCCTCATTGAGCCATCTCTACAGTCCGCCTAATAAGATATCTTGAGGAAGGCTAGGCTATTTTGTTTAAGGATACAGACTATCACGACAGGAAAGGCATTGCAGGAGGAACTTGAGGTACCTGGTCACATTGGGCCTCTTCATCAGAAACCGACGATAAATGCTGGTTCTCTAATTCCTCTGTTCTCTGAATATGTTGTGTTCTAACTTGTATCTGATGAGCACTTAAAATATTACAAGGATTCTGAGAGAAAATAGATACTATAAAACTAGCATGTGATTGACATCAACTGTTGGGAAAGCTACTCCCTTCTTTTACAGTTGAGGTGGGGGAGGAATCCATCTGAGTAGCAGTTGCAGATACCAGGAGAATGAGAATTGTGTTCTTCTACATTTGTGAGAAGAGGCAGTCTTGGGACAGCTGGTGTTGACTGTGTTTTGGTGCATTAGATAATTAGAATTAACTGTAAATGTTGCAGTGAACCAATGTACAAGGAGAGATTAGCACAATATATTGGAACAAGGATGGTCCTATCCTGTTGTTGCTTTACTGGATAGCTCCAATCTGCTGTCAGAATTACTGTGTGAAAGATACTTAGTGTGTGTGAAACTTAAGAGTATGATGACCAGGACATGACTAACGAAAAGAGCATTGTATCTTATTAACTTCTTATGAATTAAGATTAGATTTCCAGCACTATGAGACTCACACTTCTTGTCGAAATGTATATGGGCTCTTTCAGGAGTCAGTGGCCTTTGAGGATGTGGCTGTGAACTTCTCCCTGGAGGAGTGGGCTATGTTGAATCCATCCCAGAAGAACCTCTACAAAGATGTGATGCAGGAAACCTTGAGGAACCTGGCCTCTATAGGTAAATATGTCATCATCCCTTTAATCAAAGAAAACATGCTTCTGCATGAGTTTAAACATGGTAAGGAAATTTGAATGAATACTTGAGAGTCACTTTATACTGCAAATTTTGCTATAATCTATTAATTATATTTACTATGATGTCATAATTTATAATGATTCTACTTTGATTGTATTTTAGGGAGCAGTTTGGAGCACCATATCATTGAAAATATATACCGAAATTCCTGGAGAAAACTAAGGTAATATGGACCTCAAGAGACAGCCATATTCTTTAAGGGTTGTGTATTTGTACACTTTATAAAGTAGTAAAAGATATAGGTACATCCAGTTTCAAATTCAACTACCCTCAGGAAATTTCTTCAACACTGGAAACATTAAACATTCTGAAAATGTTACAAGGATTCCAATAGTGGAAATAACTTGAGCATCATTATACCCAAAGTGATCTTTGTCATACTTAATATGTACCAACTTTGCTCCATACAGTATTCTTAAATTTTAAATATTGATTTATTCACATCCTTATGTATAAAGTATATGTGACACAAAAATAAGGTATCTTTTTAGGCTTGGACTAAATATCAAAATCTCATTGTGGCCTTTACAGTAGTTTAGAATGTAACATGACTGTGCTCTTCCACCTTTATGTATTTAGTTTAGTTCTGTGAGGGGTATAGCATCACATGGATTCTGTATCCAGTAACCTTTCTTTCCTTTTATTTTATTTATTTATTTATTTATTTTTTGAGACAGTATTTGTCTAGTCTTGACTGTCCTGGGACTTATTCTGTAGACCAGGCTGGCCTCGAACTCAGAGATCCACCTGCCTCTGCCTCCCAAGTGCTAAGATTAAAGGCATGCGCTACCGTGCCTAGCTTCCAGTAGCCATTGTAGCAAGTTTTCTTCAGAATTCAGCAGAAGTATGCTACTGTTTCGTGGACTTAAATTACCTCTTCCCAGATTACTCTTTTTTTTTCCCCTCCAGGTTTGGTTTGGTTGCTTTATACACATAAATACATCTCTTGCCTAAGTAGAATTTGTTTCCATTTTACACATAAACTCCTTAGTTTTAAGAAGAGCTACATGCCTCCTTTTGTTCTAGAGACTTTGCTTACTATAGCCAACAAAAATGGCCTTGCACAGCAGCCTTTGAGACATAACTTGCTGATACACATCCTGCCTTTTAGCAGGCTTCCCAAGGTGCCTAGATGGCATGGAGAATTGAAATAGGTATTTTACTGTTACATAAGCCATGTTCGCTAGACCCATGTAGGTGACCTAACAGCCACCTGTGAATACACAGTTTCTGTTACAGTTGTCCTCAGAGGTGCTGAGCAGTCAGGGAAATGTGTTAAAATAATCTGAAAGCATAGAGCCAACATTTCTACTGGGAAGTAGCTAATAAAATCTTAGTGATGTACATTTGCTTCCTTGCAGTGGTCAAGTGGTGGAGGGACTGTATGACTGTAAAGATGATCATCAGTGTGCAGAAATCTTCGACTTCACTACACACAGTATTGTAAACCAGAACTCCTTACCAGGAGTACATATATGTGAAAACAGTGGATGCGCAACAGTAGTCATTGGCCACTTGTCTCTAAGTGTACTCCTAAAACCTGACATAAAACGTGAGTCGTGCGAAGACCAGGAGTATGGGAAGGAATTATACAATATGGAATTTGGGGCCACCTCCAGTTCTCTCACATCATTTGAGAACTATGAAAGTACTTATACTCTAGAGAGACTGTATAAAACTGAGCATTGTGATGAAGACTATAGATATGGTCAAACTGTTGAAAAGACTTTCACTGAAGAAAAGCCCTTTGAGTGTAAGCAATGTGGGAAATGTTTTAGTTCCTCCAGGTACTTTCGAAGGCACGAACGACGTCATCGTGCAAAGAAATGCTATATCTGTAAGCAGTGTGGGAAAGCTTTTGCTTTTCCCACTTACCTACAAACACATGAAAGAATTCACACAGGGGAGAAGCCATATGTAT
Source organism: Grammomys surdaster (assembly GCF_004785775.1). Classification (NCBI taxonomy): domain Eukaryota; kingdom Metazoa; phylum Chordata; class Mammalia; order Rodentia; family Muridae; genus Grammomys; species Grammomys surdaster. The sequence goes on along the minus strand of NW_021605568.1, from coordinate 1,234,480 downwards.
GCCTGCAGTGTGGGAAAACCTTTGCTCATTCTCGTTCCCTTAAAACACATAAAAGAACTCACTCTGTTAGGGACCTCTTTGTGTGCAATTACTGTGGGAAAACCTTACGTCATTACAGTTCTCTTCAAATTCATACAAGAATTCACACGGGAGAGAAACCTTACGTGTGTAAACCATGTGGTAAAGCCTTCATTACTTACCGTTCCTTTCGAATACATGAAAGAATTCATACTGGAGAAACACCTTATGAATGTAAGCAGTGTGGAAACACCTTCATGCGTTGGATTCAGTTACGAAAACATGAAATAATTCACAGTGGTGTGAAACCCTATGCTTGTAAGCTATGTGGAAAAAGCTTTACTTGTTCTGGGTCCCTGAGAACACATGAAAGAATTCACACTGGGGAGAGACCCTATGTGTGTGACCAGTGTGGATATAGCTTTACTCGGTTGAATTCACTTTTAAGACATAAAATAACCCACACTGGTGAGAAGCCCTACGTGTGTAATCATTGTGGGAAAACTTTTCCTCGGTCTGCTTCCCTTCAGAGACATGTCAAAATTCACACTGAGGAGAAGCCCTATGTATGCAAGCAGTGTGGGGTTGCCTTTGCTAGTTCTACTGACCTTTTAGAACATGAACAAACGCATATTGATGAAAAACCTTACATATGTGAGCAATGTGGGAATGCCTTTGTGCTGTGGAGTCAGTTTCAGAAGCATAAAGCACTTCACGCCGTCCCAGTTTCCTATGTGTGTAAGCAGTGTGGGAAGAGCTTCACATCTTCCAGGTCACTGAAGACACACGAGAGAATCCACACTGGCGAGAAGCCCTATGAGTGTAAGCAGTGTGGGAAAACCTTCCTGTGGTCTTACTCCCTTCAGAGACATGAAAAAACTCATACTGAAGGGAAGCTCCATGTGTGTAAACAGTGTGGGGAAACTTTCCCTTATGACAGTCATCTTCAGGTGCATGAAAAGCTGCACTTTGACGATGAACCTTTTAACTGTAAGTACTGTGGGAAGCCCTTCTTCACTTTGAACCATTTGCATAGACATGAGTTACTTCACACCACCCTGGATCCCAGTGTTTTTTAGTAATGTGAGAAAAAAATTTTTTTTCACTTTGTGGCTTTCATAGAAATAAGAAAAATCATACTGGGAAAAGACTGGATTTGTGCTAGCAATGTGGAAAAACCTTTTGATTTGTTTCATTGAAAGAAACATGAGATGTCACAATGAGGAGAAAACTTTTTCTTTTTAAAAAAAAAATCAACATACAAATGGTTTTTGAGCTTAAAGCTTCTTGAAGTACATCAAAGAGAAACGGGCCTCTGACTCTAAGCAGTAGAGTAAAGCCTTCTGCAATCCTAGATCTTGGAGGAGACAGGAGAAAACTCACACTAGAGAAACTTTTATGTGTGTGTGTGGTGTTGTAAAAAAGCCTTTTCTGCTTCCCCATTCCCTCTGAATACGTGGAAGGAGTCACTGGAGAGAAACCTTTCATATATAGGCAATCTTGGATAGTCTGGGTTATCACATCCTCTTACAGAAATGAAAGAACCTACTGTAGAGAAACCTTAAAAACAAGATTTGTGAACTCTTCATTATCAGCTTCATAGAACTCACAAGAATGTACATGGGGAGAATTCCTATCAGTGGAAACCTATATGAACACCATTTGGTTCAGTGAACAGACAAGGAGAAAACTTGATATGGAGTGTTAATCTTCTCAAAAGAGATGTTCAAGGTTTCATTTGGCACAGATGGAAACACATACCGGATGAAAACCTTTGCTGTTGAGAAACATTGGAAAATCTAGAGCAGTAGCAAATAAAAGTCCTTAGAATTTTTTTCATGTTTAATCTGATAATTGTCAGTATTATGAAGGACTGGACCTATTATTTTTGTAGCATGCTCCAGGAAATGCACACTCTGAAGAGAATGTTATCAGTACAGTATTTTGTATTTATTGAAAATTTTCAGGGGCTGATAAGGATGAGTTAGCCTTTAAGAGCATCTGCTGCTCCTTCTAAAGGATATTGAGTTAACCTTTAAGAGCATTTACTTTGCAGCACCATGTCCCAGGGCTCACAACTGCATGTGACTCCAGGTACAATTCTTCCCTCATACACTTGTATGCATAAAAATAAAACTTAAATATTTTTCTAGGTTTTTTTTTTTTTCCCCAGAGAAGCTTTTGTTGTGTATCCCAGTTTGACCCGGAACTGTTAATCTTCCAGCTTCTACCTTTTGAATATTTAAAATGAAATGTCTCTGCTTCCACATTCACCATCATTAGCTCCTGTTAAAGAGTCCACCTCTTGACTTGTTTTTAAATTTTACTCTACAAAAGCAAGCAGTCAGTAGCAGAGCATTGAGTAATGTGGAATGGCAGCTTAAATGCATGAACTGCAGACCAGTAAGACCTACATATGAAAAATGCTGACAGGAATAGAAAGTGCATTTATTTATTACATTTTGTGAGACTTCTTAAAGCAATCATGTATTAGTTTAATGGGTGATATCTTTTTGTATTGGATAAGTAGATGCTTCTCATTGTAAATTATGTTGGATTCATTGGTGAATTGATATTTGAAGTATGCCAGTCCACATAAATATCTTTAAAAGCATTTTAGTATTTATGTGTGCGCATGTGAGTATATGTAAACATATGCCCATGGAGGCTAGAGTGCTTTGGAGATAGCATTACAAATTTTGTGACATGTTTGATATGTGTCACGAGATCGAAATCCTAGTCTTCATGATAGAACAGTTAAGTACTCTTAACTGCTGAGCCCCCTCAAGCCCCTGCATAAATGTCTTGTTTTTCAATTATGTTTAATGGGTAGTTTTAAAAAAATGGCTTTGTGAATATTGGAATAGTCCTATTGGTTTTATTTGGCTGATTATAAGCATTTTGTGTATATGTTCATTTTTCATGAAAAAAATTGTGTGTACATGTGTTTTGGGGGGCATTGTTTATGTGTTGCTGGTGTGGTTGGTGGTGTTCACCAAGTGAGCAAATATATTGGGTGTCTTGCTCTATCACTGTGTTATTCCCCCAAGTCAGAGTCTCACTGACCCTGGAGCTGGGCAGGCAACCAGCAGCAGCAGCAGCAGCAGCATTTCTCTACTCCCCGTAGTGCTGAGTATAGACAGTGTAAAAGTTAAGTGGCGCTTCCTCCCAGCCCCATGTTCCCAGAAACAAGACTCGGACTCAAAATATATCTACAAGTACCTTAGCCATATTGCTAAGCTCTTTTCTGACTAGATCATAACTGAAGTTAACCCATTTATTTTAACCTACATTCTGCCATGTGGCTGATTACCTGTGCTGAGGTACCATGTGGCTGTCTAGTCACATCTTCCTGGGTAAATCTGCTTCTGCCTTTGGCTGTATCCCAGAATCCTTTCTGCTTCCTGGATGTCCCACCTTCTATTTCCTGCCATGGGCCATAGCTTTTTAATTGACCGGTACAATACAGAAGATATTCTCTCTAGAGATACTCTCAGTCATTCCCAGCTTTTTATTGATAGGGAATAAAACTTGAGTCCTCATGATTGCACAGCAAGTGGACTCCCCACTCAGTCACCCCCTCAGACCTAAACCAGTTTTAAATTGATTGTTTCTATTGTTTATGTTGTTCTCTGATATGTTCTCATAATCCTTAGTATGTGTTCTGACTTTGAAGTATTTTAAAATAATTTTTAGAATAGCAAATGTTGATTTTGTTTTTCCTATTCAGAAAGTAGGTGTAAGTATACTGTAATCATAGGTCAGACCGTCTTTCCAAGTTGGCTTATTTCTTTCTTTTGAGAATTTCATACACATATACAATAAAAGAGAATCATGTATACTCACTGTTTCTCCTTCCAACCCTCCCTATTTCTTCCAAACACTCCCCTCTTAACTTTGTCTTTAAAAATAATCTACTAGTCTAGTTAGTGTTACTCATACATGCATGAGTATGGGGCCATCTACTGGAGGATGGGTGACCTACATCTTCACAAGTAATTCTCTTCCCCGCCTACCCCCACCCCCACAGCAGCTATTCACTGCCAGTAGCTTCTCAGTAGGGGATATGCTGGGATTTGGGCTTACTTAGTCTTACAATGTAGGTCTTGTGCATGCAGTCATATTTGCTATGAGTTCATGATTATAGTAACCATGTCAAAAAACAAAACAAAAATACCCAGCATTTCACAGTACTCCTCCCTCTGGCTCTTGTATTCTTGTTGCTTTTTTATTTTCCCTGAGCCTTGCTGATGGTGGAGATTAATATAGCTGTCTCATTTAGAGGTGAACATTCAGTCTCTTCATAGCCTTTTGACCAGTTGTGCATCACTCCATTGACAGCTGTCCATTGTAAAAAGAAGCTTCTCTGACCAAAGTTGAGAGCAGTCAGTTGCCAAGAGCTGGATGGATAGCGGGAACTTAGTTTTTAGGGGATTTTTTTCTTTTTCCTTTTTCTTTTTTTTTTTAAGATGGTGTCATGCTACATGGCCATGGCTAGCCTGGAACTTTCTGTGTAGGCCAGATTGTTGTCAACTTGCGCTTAATATTTATTTTAAGTCATGAACTATTATTATTGTATGTGTGTATTTATATAATTTTACTGTGTAAATTTTGCTTTTCATGTTTTTTCATTTTCATTACAGTTTCTCTAGTTCTTACACTAAGATACATTGGTATCTTACATTGGCCTTACTAAAACCATGTGTTCAATAAATTTACTAACTATATACATGGTGAGTGAGTCATCTATTAAAGGATTTTTCTATATTTCTGAGAGAACTGGTGTTTTAATTTAGGAGGTCTTACGGGGATGGTTCTGTAGTTTGGTGTCACTGTGTTGGATGCACTGAGGGGTGACTGTAGTTCTGTTCTTGTAGTCACAACAGTTATTACCCAGAAGACTGAGTGTTGGATTAAGGGAGATGGAATTCATGAGATGTGCTAGTCTGCCAGTGAGTAGGAGGTACTTTCCTATTTCATGAATCAGAATGTTTCACAGGTTTTCAACCTGTGTCCTTTTAGAATGCCTTTCTGTCATGGTCATTAAGGAACATTGCTCACTGGTGGAGGCTTGGGACATGTCCTTCAGTGGCAGAAGATGTGCCTTGCTGTGTGAGGAGTAGTGTTCTGAATCATTTTGTATTTCTTAGTTTCTATATAAACACTAATATTTACTGTAATATGATGGATGCAGTTGACCACATATATAGGTATGCCTAGAGTTTCCATAACATTACATTATGATAAAGTAAAGTGGGAATATAAGAAAAGCACTTTACACTCAACCTAGTGGTCATCACACCTTAGGCTAGTCTACAGCAACAATTTTGGCCACACTTATATTTTCCTTAAGTTGGAGAAAGGGGCTTTGTTTTTTTCTTTGTATATAATTTTTTTATTTAAATGTTTTTTAAATTGTACATTAGCAAAGTTACAGGTTTTCAAATTACATTGTAACCCAGGTTTCCATGTACTTTAACCATAATCACTAACTGATCTTTGTTCCTGTTTCTTCTCCCCAGTGGTCCTGTTCTCCCAAATAGACTCACTTAGGACTTCATCTCTCTAGTTTGTTAAAATCTAGATCCTGTTCTGTATAGAAGGAACACCATTTGGGACTGAGTTGTCACTTACATATCAATCTCCTGTTCCATCCATTTTCCTGCTAATAACAGTTCTTGGTGACCTACAATAGTCTGTGCTTTATATATACTACATTAAAAATTGAAAATTTTTAGTTTATCTATTGATGGGCACTTAGGCTGAGATGGGCACTTAGGCTGATTCTGTAGTTGAGTGCAGTGAGTTGAGTAGGAACATGAGTACAAGTATTTCTAGTATAATCTGATTTAGATTCCTTTTGTTGTATACTAAACAATACTACAGCAAGATCATAAGATAGTATATTTTCATTTTTGGTGAAACTTTTATTTTCCAGTGTGACCATGCTAATACCCATTTCCAGGAGCAGCCGTACATTCTCACCAATTTGCATTTTAGTTTGGTTTCTTGATAGCTATTCATACTGCGGTAATAAAGTTAATTGTATTGAGAATTTTTCACGTATTTATTGTCTATTTTTATATTGTTTGAGAATGGATTGTTTCCACTTGTGTTGATTCAGTTACTTATTCATTTATAATTTTTGTTGCTGTATACTGGTTTTCTCATGTTTCGTTTATCTTAAGTTGCTTTTAAGCTTGCTCTGTGTGTGTGTGTGTGTGTGTGTGTGTGTGTGTTGTCTGTATGTTAATCCCTTGTCAGATGAGTGAGAGTCCAAAGATATTTTACCCCACTCTATGGCTTTCTCCGTCAATTGTTTCCTTTTTCTTTATAAAAGCTTTTTAACTTATTGCAGCTACTAATTCTCATTTATACTTTGGGGGATTTTGTTTGTTTGTTTTGTTTTTAACATGAGTTATTTCTTTGTAGGCCTGACTGGCCAGGAATTTACTGCATACATGAGGCTAGCATCTAATTTACAGCTCTCTTCCTTCCTCTGTTTTTCTGGATGTTAACATTGTAGTCCTGAGCCTCTAATGTCCATTCCCTATTTGTCATGCTTCCTGTAAACTATTAGATTGAGAATGCCATTGTCCAAGCCTATAGCTTCATGTATTCTGTAGATTTTCCTCTGAGTTTCAAGTTTTGTAGGCCTTATGTTAACAATTCAGTTTGTCTTGCTTTTATACAGAATGATAGAGGGATTTAGTGATATTCTTGTACCTACAATGTTGATTTCCTGTTGAAGCCATTTATTATCCTATGCATAATTTGGATACCTTCAGAAATCAGGTGTGGCTACATGGTTATTCTGAGATTGTACCCTTCCATTGCTCTGTGTGTCTGTTTGTAAGTTATATAATGGGAATTAATTTTGGTTTTCTTAAAGTTACAGGATTGTGTTTTCTATTTCTGGAACTAATGACATTGAATTTTGAGGGGGCATGTGTGGAGTCTGAACACTTAATACTTTTTCATATTATGGTGGTGATTTGTGAGCATAGGAATGCTTTCCATTTTCTAGAGCCTTCAATTCTTTAGTGTTTTTAAATTGTTACTATGTACAGCTTGACTAAGTTAATTCACAGGTGAATTTGACTCTTAGGCTTTTAAGATGATTTTTTAAAAAATTATTTTATCACCATTTTCATTGTCATATAAATGGCTACTTGTTTTTCTATACTGACTTTATTGTACTACTTTGGTGAAGTAATGATTAGTTGAAGGAATCTTGGTGTGGCACTTTATGAACATAGGAGCAGTCAAGAGAACTGGCTCCTCTTCTAGGACTGACGCTTGATTACCTATGTGGCACCTCACAACTGAATTCCAGTTCAAAGGAATCCAACACCCTCTTCTGATCTCTGAGCACCAGACATGCACATGGTGCACAGACAGACAGGCAGGCAGAACACCCATACCAGGTAATAATAATAATGATTCTATTGTCCATAAATAGATATTTGGCTTCATTTTAACTTCTGTTTTCTTTCCTCAGTGTTAGGGTTGAGCCAAGGAGCTTGTGTGTGGTAGGCAAGCGGTGTGTCACTGAACTGCAGCCACACAATTGTATCTCTTTCCTTTTTCTTTTTAAATTTTCCAGCTGAGAATGTAAGAGATGTATTCGGCAGTGGAGAGAAGTTGGACACCTTATGTAACTCCTGATAGTTGAAGAGATGCTTTTAGTTTTCCTGTTTGGTATAATCTTGGCTCTAGTTTTGTCTTGTGTAACATCTCTTACAGTGAGATGTCTTCCTTTTCCTCATTTCAGGATATTTTCATCAGGGAACATAGAGCTTTGAAATCCACTTCTTCATGTATTGATGTGATCAGGGGTCTCAATCCTTGAATATCTATATTCTTTACATTTACTGATTGATATCTGTGGAAACATGCTTATATGTAAAAAATTAAATTCACCTGATTATAGTTTGTTGTGGTGTTTTTAATATGTTGACTTGGTTTGAGAGCATAATCTTGAATTTTTTTTCATCAAGGAAGTTGTGTTATAGTTTTCTTCGTTGTTAAGTCCTTCGTGGTTTTGGCATCATGGTAATATGACGACCTTTTAAGAATAAATTAGTGTTTCTTCCCTTTATATTTAGTGAAATAGTTTGGGAAGTGTGGTAGAATTCAACAGTGAATTCGTCAAGTCCTGTGTTTTCCTTGTGGAGACAATTCATTTCTAGCTTAAGGATGTTGCCCTTTTACACTGTTCACATTCCCTTGACTTATTTTTTTTCATCTGTTTATTTTGTTTTGTTATTGACTGAGAACTTTATACATGCACGTAATACATTTTGATCAAGCCCACATACTCCCATTCCTATTCCTTTCCCTCCAATTCTTCCATCCCTCCCACCACTTTCATTCTCAATTTTATTTGTTCTCTTCCATTTTTAACCTACAGTCTCCTTAGTGTTTCCAGAATATACATGGGTGCAGCACCGTCTTCTATGGCATGAGTAGCTTCTCCCTTACCCAGCAGTCATCACTTGCCAATAGCTACTTAGGAGTGGGGCTTTCTGCACACCTCCCACCTCCTTGCTGGGATTTATGTCTGGCTTGAGCTTCTGTATGCAGTCACATCTGTTGTCAGTTAGTATGTGCAACTGTTGTATCTAGAATGCACTGTTTGACTGTAATAATCCACTCTCTGGCTCTCACATTCTTTCAGCTCCCTCATCTGTAATGATCCCCCCAGTCCTTTGAGAGAAGAACTGTGATGTAGGTAGATGTTCCAATTAGAGCTGAGCCCTCCAAAATCTCTTATTCTCTGCATGTTGACCAGTGGTGAGTCTGTTAATTACCATCTACTTCAAAAACAGCAAGAAAACTCATCCTATGTCATGAAGATACATTTTTCTATGGGTATAAAGATACCCTTTAACAGAGTAATAGTAGATTATTAGAAAGTTTGTCACATTAATGCTGCCAGACTTGGGTTTTATCTTGTGGATTGTGTGAAATGGTCCTGAAATCCAGCCAGAGTGGTTGGTTGGTTATTCCAACATTCATGCCATACTCATGGCCATGTCTTCTCGGACTCATCTGTAATTGTAGTTCAGAGGCTTCTCAGCTGGGTAAGCTTGATGTTTAGTCTTGTCCCTTGGTAGTATGCACAACATCATCTAGCGCTATGAAAGCTAGCCAGTAGGACAAAGCCTCTAGGTCAGTATAAGCTATGATTTCTTAATGCTCTATGACTCAATGTGTGGTGTCTTTAATAAGGTCTTACTGTCAAGTTCAGTGTGGTAACCAAGGACAATCGCAATAGCCTATAATATTTGGAGGGGGAGGCCTATGAAACCTCCAACTTTTGGCCTAATTTTGATATTTCATATATGTCTTGAAGTTCTTGATTTTCCAGTTTATAGTAATGTAAGTTTTCAAAGTATCCTCAAATCATTCTCTTGATTTCATTTTCTGTGTATTGTAATCTCTTCTTTTTCAGCTCTAACTTTATTCATATGAATAAGTGTATAAAAGAAAGCGTAAGATAATAATGAAGTACTTAACTAAATTTTGTAACTATTATGACTGCCCGAAAGTTGTATAAGGAGCAGCTACAGGGTTGAAGTTTTTTGAGTGGTCACCCCTTCTCAGTGTACTTTTTGGTGATGCAACTGACTTTGAGTCACTCTTATTCCTGTAAGTAATCCCTTATTGCTACTCCTGTAAGTAAATCTCAATAAAATCATTGTTCTCCAAGTTGGTCTTTGGTGCTATTATTACTTTGGTATGATGCTGATTTGACTTATAGTCAGTGGACATTTGTTCATGCCTGCCCTTGAACTGCCTGCCACACTGTATTCTCTAATAACAGACTCTTCCAAGGAGGGAAGGTGTGAGTCTAAGCAGTAGCCCTTTATCATTCCATCTTTTCAAGCTGTTGCATGACAGCTGAGAACTACCCTGACAAAAGCTAGGTGTTGGACCTGCATTGATGGCTCAAAGCTTAAAGGCACTTGCTGGGAGGCCAGAATACCTGAGTTTGATTCCTGGGAGCCACACTGTGGAAGGAAAAAAGCATCTTCTGTAAGTTTACCTTCCACCCACTTTCATTCACACAAAGAAATTTGTGTAACTTCAATGATTTCCAAGAGTCAGTCCAGCCTAGGAGTATCTTCATTTTAGAGGTTGCCCTTTCATGTTCAGAGCTGTCCAGGCCCCCGCATACTTTCTGACTTGCTGTTTCCATCCGGTCAAGCCTTGCCCATATCAGTTTTAACATTTAGTGAGCACAAATGGCCAAGCTTTAAGGTATTACCCCCATTGTAAATGTGTGGGAAAAGTAGACTGAGCATTGACATATGCAACAGAGGTGGCAACTGAGGAAATCTAGCATTTTGCCTGCCCACTTTGTACTTTTTTTTTCTTTTAAGCACTCTTAGTATTAAAGCTAATGAAGAAGAAGATGGGATGTGAGCTCCTCCCCAAGATGTGAGCTCAGAACTTAGTCTAGTCTCACTTAGCCACAAACTTTGTGTTCTGAGGTGGCAAATTCAGATTTAGAGGTGTGAATAGTCACTGGCTACAGGCTTGGATTTATAAGTTCTCACAGTAATACTCAGGCTAACTCATTCATAGACTCTTGATCTCTTCTTAGGGTGTTACCATGTTGAAAAAACTAAGATAAATAAAAACCCCTGCAATCAGACCTTATGACCACCAAAGTTTGATCTGTGATCCACATGGTACACTGAACAGACTACTTAAAGTTGTCTTGTGACCTTCATACTCAGTCATGACGAATATATATGTGTAGCCATTGATGGGTTTTCTGTGTCTGCCCTAGCTCCTGAATAATGACAAGGAGACATTAATCGTTAACGTAGGTACTATAGCTGGGCAGATTCTGAGTTATTTTAACTGGCCTGGCCTACCTCCCAGCCACATGGTCTGTAACCTGCCCCTCCTCGTCTCATTCTGGCACCTTGTTTCTTCATCTGTGTCTGACCGGAGACTTCTATTTCAAGTTTCTACCTGAAATCCTTCCTTTCAATCCAGAAGTCCTGCCTTAATTCTCCAGCCCAGCTATTGGCCATTTAGCTCTTTGACCAGTCAGAGGGTGATGGAGAATAAAGTTTGCAAAATAGTAAGGCAGGATATGCTTCATAATGACAATAGCAAAGTTTGGCCTGTAATCAGATTTCTGCAGGCACAGAAATCAACACAGTGACATCACTTGCACCATAACATCACTCCAAGGTACATGTACATGCATACTAAATAAACAATTTAAAAGAAAGTCTTATCATACTAATGGTTTATATAAGTCAGTTCATGAGAGACTTATGTTCCCTGTGTTCCTAACGATTATGTAGTCTTTGTCTCAAGGGAGAGTGGGTAGTTATATTTCAGTTTCTCTACTCCAGGTTTGTTTAATCTGATCCTGTCCCAGAATGTGAAAGGCTCTTTCACTTATTGTGTAAAGTTCTCCCCAATTTAAACTATTTAGATACAGTGCATTCTCTGAATATCACAGTCTCCCAAAATTGGACCACAGTAACACCCATCTTGAGAACTGGAGAAATGGTTCAGTGTGTTTTTTGTCTAGAGGATGGGTATGGTACCCAGCAGCCATGCCAGTTTACAGCTGCCCTTAACTTTAGGATCAGTGGCTCTGACACCCTCTTCTAGCCTCCTTGAACACACACACACACACACACACACACGCACACATATATACACACACACTTTAAAAAAAAAAAAGTAAAACCTATCCTGCTGAATCATGGTTTTTCCCTTTTTGTGTATTAAAAAGCAGACAGAATATTTCTTTTGTCATTTCCACCTTCCTTTTCATGTGAGTCTTCCTTTGAATCCCAAGGTTTGGGATCTTAAGAAGGGTTCTTTGCATTTATTGAACTGTACTATTTATTCTTTGCATCCTGGTAGGTATTAACAAATTTCAAATCAACACCTATTCACTTTTCCATTTCGTCTGTGAAGTAATAGGCTACTTTAGAGGATAGTGTCTTTTCCCCATTGTAATCCAATTCCCTTTTAACATGTGCATGTTGTGGGCAGGACAGCTCAGCCTCAGTCCTGTGTCTTAATATGCATAACAAAGTTACCCTACTGCTGATACAGCTTGTTAAGATTCCTGCCTATACATAGTACTTATAGGAATTGTAATATTCTTTGCTCCATCAATGCTTTCAAAGCATTTCTGTACTTAGAAATGTTCCTCCTGCCTTTATACATGGCTTAATGTTTTCTCTTGAAACTTTCATTATACTTTCTTCTCGTGTGTGTGTGTGTGTGTGTGTGTGTAGTGTATGTACTATAATATACCATAAGAATGTTCTTATGTGATCCTTTCTGTTTGGTGTGCTAAAATGCCTCTTATTCCTGACTTGGCCTCTTTCCCCAGAATTCAGAAGTTTTCTAGTATTGAAAATATTTTTCCTTGATGTTGAATTTATTTATTTATTTACTTTATTTTTTATTTTATTTATTTATTTATTTATTTATTTATTTATTTATTTATTTTTGCCTTTCACACAAGATACTCCATGCCCATAATTCATAGATTTTGTTTTTATGGTTTCTACAGTGTTAGAACACGTTCCATTTATCTATCCATTCTTTCACTTTTCTTCTTTTCTCTCCCTCCCTTCCCCTCCCTCCCCCCTCTCTCTGTCTCCATTCTCTCTCTCTCTCTCTCTCTCTCTCCACACACACACACACACACACACACACACACACACACACACACACACTGCAGGTACATACAGAAAAACACCTATACATGCCCATGAATGTAGAAGGGGAAAGTCAACCTTGGATGGTTTCTCAGAAGTTGTCAACCTAAGTTTTTGAGATAGATTCTTTCATGGGGACAGTGAATGTATTCGTCACTTGGCTAGTGAGTCCAGTTTGACCCACCTGTCTTCACTTTCCCTATTCTAGGATTACAAGTGTACTGCCATGTTCATATGGTACTTAGGGTGAGCTGAGGTCTTTGTGGCATACAGGACAAGCAGTTTACTAGTCAAGTTGTTCCTTAGCCCATCGGTTAGATTTTGAATACTCTATTAGTTTCTTTCTTTTTTTAATTTATTTTTTATTTTATGTGTTTGAATGTTTTGCCTGCATGTGTGTTTGTACACCATGTATGTGCTTGGAGGCTAGAAGAGGGCTTATATTTTTTGGTACTAGAATTGCAGATGGATGTTAGCCACCATGTAGGTGCTGGGAATTGCACTCAGGTCATATGGAGCCAGTGCTCTTTACAAACTGAGCCATCTCTCCAAGATCAGCTAGTCAGCATCAGCATTCTTAAAACAACTGATGAAAACTTATTGTTGTTATTTTTTCCATTGACCCAGAGACAGAAGAAAAGTGGAGGTTGATTAACATTGTCTTTGTATCCCAATTAGCTCTAGACAGTAGAAAGAAGCTACAGAGACTTAAAGAATTAGGGAAGAGAACCTCTCCAAACTACTAGAAATAGCTACTAAAGGAAGATAGACAAGCAAGAATGACCATTAAAACAATGATGATGACCTACGAGGACCAAAGGCCTTGGCCCCAGGGCCCTAAGCCCCCAGGCCCAAACCACTTACCAGGAACAAGAAGAATCAATCACTCCAGAAGAATCAATGTGCATATAGTAAGGAAATGGGCCATTGGAAAAATGAATGCCCCCTCTACAACAAACCAAAATATAAGTCCTCAACCTTGGGAACAACTGAGAACTGAAGATGTCCAGCCTTGGAATCCCTTCTGGAGCCCAGGATAACTTTCAAAGTGGAGGGAAAGCTGATGTACTTTTAATCAGTACAGGGGCGCAATTATCAGTTCTGCAACACCCAGAAGAACTTCTGACCAACAGGAAGACCTTGGTTCATAGGCTATTGGGACCAAGCCTTATCCCTGGACTGCAGTATCACAAGTAGACCTCAGGAAAGGTACTATGACCCATTCCTTTATTGTTATGTCCGTACCATCTCTTTAGCTGTCACTTATTGCATAAATTGGGGATCCAAGTCATTCAAGACAAAGGAGTATCTGATAAGTTCCCACAGGAAGGGAAACCTGTGGCTCAGGGATCAAACATATTTGAAACCCTGCCCCAGGAAAGGAATAATTCCTCAATGAACCCAGACATTAATCAAGTGCCCAGCTCATTCATGCTGCAAGACAAGAGCTTCAGCAGAAATAGCCCCCAGGTATGAGCTGAAACCAACTCATGGCTAGAAAAACACCAGACCCCAATAATTGTTCATTATTGTCCAGTTGTGGGATTCAGGAATCCTGGTTCCTTGTCCCCATGGAATACTCCCTTGTTGCCTGTGCAGAAGTCAGGAACTAAGGATTTTAGACAAGTTCAGGATCTAAGAAAGGTCAACAGACAGAAGATATTCATCCCATATGCCCAACCTATATACCATCCTCAGTATATTTTTCACCAGAAAATAAGATATATACATATAGTCCTGAATTTGAAAGATGCACTCTAGCATTCCCCTGCCCCTCTCTCCCCAGCCATCCCTTTGCCTTTCAATAGATAAATCTAGATACCTGTTTTATGGACAATTGACATAGATTTTTTTATCACAAAGATTTAAGAATTTTCCAACAATCTTTGATGAAGCTTTACATGCCAACCTGAGTGAGTACCTCCTCAACTTCCCCCGGGTTATGCTTCTACAATATGTAGATGATATGCTAGTTTTAGCCACAAATGAGGTGGATTGCAAAGAAGCTATGGAAAAACTGATAAGGACCTTATAGACTCTGGATATGGTGTGTCAGCAAAGAAGGCCCAACTCCACAACCCACAAAGCTGTATACCTGGGATTCAACCTGCAAGGAGGTAACAGATGTCCATATCTCACAAACAGGTCACTATGGGTATACTAATTCCAACCACAAAGAGGCAAATAAGAGAATTTCTGGGGGTGGCAGGAAATTGCAGACTATGGATTCTGGAATTTGCTGAGATTGCTAAGCCCTTGTGTGAAGCAATTAAAGGGCTAGGAGGTAAGCCCCATGGACTGAGTCAGAAGATAAGGCTTGCAACACTGCTCTGCCCTCAGTACTGGCATTGTCCATGCCTAGTATCTCCAAGCTCATCCACCTATTTGTAGATGAGAGAATGGGCATTGCCAAGGGGGTACTAACCCAAAGATTTGGGCTCTGCCATCATCCTGTGACCTATGTATCTAAGAAATTAGAACCTGTAGCTGCCAGATGGCCTGCATACTTGAGAATTATTGTAGCCACTGCTCTACTAAGGCAACTGACAAATTGACCTTGGGACATTATTTGATCATTACAACCTCTCCTTCATGCAGTAGAGAGCCTATTAAGAAGCCCTCCCAACTGATAGGTAAGTAATGCCAGACTGATGTGCTATCAAGCCCTCTTGTTGAACCAACCAAAAATTACCTTTGCCTACTCTTCAGCCTTCAACCCAGCCACTCTGATGCTAGAGACAACCCAGAGTCCTCTACATGACTGTCTAGAAATTGTTGAGGTTAGACTTTGTTTTTGCCTTCCAGTCCTATGTTCCTGGAAATAAGACTCAGACTCAGATATATTTACAAATACCTTGGCTAGGTTTTACTCTGACTAGATCATAGCTAAAGATAACCCATTCATTTTAATATACATTCTGCCATGTGGCTGGTTATCTGTGCTCAGGTACCATGTGTTCTTCTTATCACATCTTCCTGGGCCTGGCTTTATCCCAGAATCCTTTCTGCCTCTTGGATGTCCCACCTCTATTTCCTACCTGAATTTATTTTAATCAATCTCTGTTAAAGTCATGTCCTAAGAACCCCATACAATCCCTTGTACTCTGAAAAAGATAACCAAATATTTGAATAATGTACAAAGACAAAGTGGGGAGGGGGGTAAGAAGGAAGCAGACTGCAGCCATCTTTAATAAAACCTCCATTCTGAAAATGAATCAAGTAAAGTTTAAGTTTCCAAGCCCTCCCAGGTAACTGACATCCTACTTGCAGAGAGAGAGAGGGGGGAGGGGGGTATGTGGTAACTGACATCCTGGTTAGCAAGTTGAAATATCAGTCCAAGTAAAGTCATCCCATTACAGTTGAATAAGCCAACCAATGAGAACAGGATAAGTGTACCACATTGAAATATTCCTAAGAAAGTTCCTTGTCCCTAAATCCTGATTGGTTGAGAACTAACTTGGTATAGATGTTTGTGGTTTTCAAGCTTAAAAGTTCTGTGACATCCTTTCTGGCTCAAAGTTGCAGTTCACCTTCTGAGACTGTTCTGTGGCCCTGATCGATCGGAAGTTTGATTACAATAATAATTTTTGTCATCTTCATAGACCTGATATTTGAGTTTTACTGGAGCTAAGTACACCCCATAACAAAATATAATATGTCTTTCTAACCACAGACCAGTTTATCCTTGACTCTATGTGTTTAGATACTGTGATTAGATACTGACTCCGATACACCATCTCTTTATTAATTGTTCCATTTTTATGTTTCAAAATGTTCAATTGAAGATTACTTTCCCTTACAAATTGTTTTCATTCTGTGATGAATGTTTACTGTCTTGGTTAAAGGAGTTCTTAAAGACATTGCAATATGTTTTCTATTTGTACTACATTTCTATTTATTAATTATGTAGTTATGTAGGTCAGAGAACAACTTGTGGGAGTTAGTTTTCTCCTTTCATCCTGTGGGTCCTGAGAACCAAACTCAGGTACCAAAGCTTAGACAGCAGATACCTTTACCTACTGAGTCATTTCACTAGCCTAGATTAATGTAGTCTTTTATCTATATTAGGCAAACTATTATCACTTTCTTATTAAAATATCAATTGATGTTTATTGCAGCTACTTTGTTTGGTCAAATAAATTTTGTTACATTTATCACTTGTCTTACTTGTTTCCTGCTGCTGTGGTAAATACCCTGACCAAAAAAAAAAAAAAACTTAAGGGAGAAAGGGTTTAGTCTGTCTCACAGGTCAAGAATACAGTTCCTCATGTTCCAAAAATCAAGGAACTTGAGTATCTTGTCAAATGACATCCACAGTCAGGAAGTTGTCAGTTCATTTTCTTCATTTTATATAGTCCAAGATCCTCTGTCCAGGGAATTATCTTGCCTGCAATTAATTGTTTATTCCCACATCAATTAATATAACTGACACAATACCTCAGAAATGATCTCAAGGACTAACTTGTAATTTTTTAGAACAGTGGTGGTGATGCAGTGTGAGGGAGAATCTCAGTGGCCCCATGCTGAGGCATGCCCTTGAGGAATCAGCCATAAAACAAACTTAGCATAACAGGGAGTTTATTTAGGGGAAGAATGGAGACCTGGAAAAGGGGTAGAGGCAGAGAAAGAAGGAGGACAGAGAAGGACAGAAAGAGAGAGGAAGAGGAGAAGAGGTCAACCAGGAGAGGGAGAGGGACAGAGACAGAGAGACAGAGACAGAAAGAGACAGAGAGGGAGATACACAGAGAGAGGTCTTCTTACATGCATGGATCCTGGCTTGAACCTGGTGGGCAACTGTTGCTATGTAACTGTTGGGTGGAGCCTAGAGGAATAGCTAACACTAACCTTAATCTAGATAATTCTTTCACAGATATGCTTGAACGCTTGTCTCCTAGATCATTCTTGATTCTGTTAGTGATAACTCTAACAATAGTCATGGCTAATCTTAGTTATCAACTACTACATCTAAAATCAGCTAAAACCCAAGAAGCTATGCACACCTGTGAAGGATTTCTTGATTGGAACATTTGAGGTCAAAAGACCCACTCTAGATCCAGGCCATACAATCTGGTGGCAGCTCACATATAAGGAAATGGAAGAAGGAAGCTTTTACTTTTTGCCTACTTGCCTGTGTTCTCACTGCAAGTTTGCCTCCTCTGCGGCTATTTCACTGGTATTAAAACCTACTTCTTCAGGATTCCAGTGTAGACTGAAGATCAGCTGAGATATCTAGCCTTGTGGACTGAACAATTACTAGATTCGTGGTCTTTCTGTTGGGAGACAGCCATCGTTGGATTAGCCTGACCACAGTCTTTAAACCGCTCTAATAAATCCCCCTTTAAAGCATACAGATTCATTCTATGGGTTGTGTTCTTCTGGAGAATGCTGATTAATGCAACATTTAGACTATTTAAAGGCTTGTCTTAAAAATTATAGATGTTATTTGTTTGTGGAAAAGGTGACAGAGTGCTGAGTTAGAACTGTTCTGTAGAATATGTGAATATGTACCATCCTTGCCTGGTTTTACTTTCCATTGACATTATTCTCTAGAAACAGTGATATTGGGGTCTGAAAGATACCTCAGCTTGTAAATTCACTTGGTGTTTAAAAATATAACTTTTATGACCTAAGTTCAACCTCAAGAACCTACATAAACATAGAAGGAGAAAACTCATTCTACAGAGTTGCCCTTTAACCTTCAAATGTGTGAGCCTACACATATACATTCACATAAAATAAAAATATAAATGGCTATAATTTTTAGTGCAGTGACTTACCCTTGTCAGAGCTGTATAAGTTACTTGCTTCATTGCTGTGGCAAAATATTTAAGAAGAAAACCTAAGTGAACAAGGGTTTACTTTGGCTCATAGTTCAAGGCATGGTAACAAGAACTTAAAGCAAATGGTCACGCTGTATCTGTCAGTTGGGAAACAGAGTGGCAATGTTAGCATTTCTATTGTATTTATTTTCTTTGTAGTCCAAAATCTCAGCACAAGAAATGCTGCTGTCCACATTTAAGGTGAAACTTCTCACCTGAATTAATGTAATCAATGTATTTCCTCACATTCCCAGAGATTTGTTTCCTAAGTGATACTACATCCTGTCAGGTTTAAATAAATGTGTACCCTCAGATGCTGTATTCAATATTTATGTAAAAATGTAGTAAGGATTCTAAGAAAAAACAGGTGATGTCTAATCAGCATATGGTTGACATCAACTGTTGGGAAAGCTGTCAATCTTTGTATTCAGGGCAGGACGGAATCTCCATGAATAACAGTTCCCAGAAGACGTAAACATTTTCTTTCTGAATGTTGAAGAACATGGAGCATTTGGGTCATTAGAAAACTCAGAATTTTATGAATGTTGTGATAGTGATACGGTGTATAGAGAGAAGATAGCATGATTTATGAGATCATGCTCACCAATTGTGCTGTTGTTTTAAGATAACTTCAGTCCATTGTCAGAATGTTATGTGAGAGTCTTAGAATGTGAAACAGCTAGAGTGTGATGAACAAGACAAGAATTAAACTTGAAGAATGTAGTATTATGTCAACTTTTAATGACTTATGCCTTGAGCTTAAGTACTGTGAGGGTCACACTGCCCTGTAAAAATGTATGTGAGTTCATTTAGGAGTGAGTCTGTGACCATTGAGGGTATGACTGTGAACTTCTCCCTGGATGAGTAGGCTATCCTGAATCCATCCCAGAAGAACATTTACAAAGAGGTAATGTGAGGAACCTTGAGGAACCTAATCTTCATAGATAAATATGTCATCATTCCCTTAATCAGTCAAACAGTTAATATTTGTGGTTTATCATCACTGCTGCATGAACTGAAATATGCTTAAGAAACATTTGTGAATATGTAAGATGGGATTATTGAATACCATAAATTTATCTAAAATCTAGTAATAATATTTCCACTATAAGAATTCATAATGGTTTCTCTGGATCTATAATTTAGGAAACAGGGAAACATTAAAGCATTGAAGATGGAATACCAGAATCCATGGGAAAAAACTAAGATAAATTATGCCTCAGGAAACACCCATGTTTCTTGAGATGTATGCTGTGATCAGACATGGTATCAAGAAATAAAAGAGGCATGTACATCCAGCTTCAAACTCAGTTAAGTTCAGGAAATTTTTGGCAAAACTGAAGACATATTTAGTATCAGGAGTATAATATTTCAAATATTCCCATATAGGAAACAACTGACACACAATGCCCAAAATGACACTTCAGTGTGCTTCACATGTACCAACTTTATTCCATACAAAACCAAAATTAAAATAGTTAATTGTCTATAAGCTTTTGGTATAAAGTATATATGAAACAAAAGTAAGATTTCTTTTAACAGGGACAAATTGTTAAAACATCTCATTTTGAACATAAAAATTTCAAAATGTAGTATGATTTTTTCTAATAGCACTGGGTATTACATTTGTATTACTTGTGACATAGACATTTTTGCCTGACATGGAGATAATATAACAACCATTAATGAATACCACTGTTTTTATTGTAGTTGTCCTCAAGTAAAGTTCCAGACCATTCAGTGAAGACATATTCAAAAATTCTCACAGCACATAGAACCTACATTTATTTACTAAATCTTAAATAAGGAAATTTTAATACACTTTTGCTTTCTTTCAGTAATCAACTGGTGGAGAAACTCTGTGAATATAGGAAAGGTTATCAGTATACAGAAATCTTAACTTCTGTTGTAAACTAGGACTCTTATCCATGGGTACAAAAATGTGGAAGCAATGAGTGTCCAAAAGTAGTTACTGGCCATTTATCTCAAAGTGTGCACCTTAAACCTATACCAGTTTACAAATCACATGATGATCAGAAATATGGAAAGAAACTGTATAAAAATTCTGACATTGTGACAAAGATTTCAGATTTTATAAAGATCATGAAAAGACTTCCACTGAAGAAAATTGTAAGCAAGATGGGGAAGTTTTCAGCTCTTTCAGGTCTTTCCAAAAGTATGAACGACATTACCAGGGCAAGACATCACATGTATGTAACCAATGGGGGGAAAGCCTCCACTCATCCCAGTAACCTACAAAGTCATGAAAGAACTCACACTGGCATTATGAGAATAAACAGTGTGGGAAACCTTTATTCAGCAGTATTCCTTTCAAAGACATGAAAACTCACACTGTAAAGAAACCCTATGTATGTAAATAATGTGGAAAGGGCTTCATTTTTCATACTTGGAATCTTGTGCATGAAAGGATCCATGGAGGAAAAACCTCTTTAAGCATAAGCAGTGTGGGAAAGACTTCATTATGTCTACCTACCTTTACGTACATAAACACACTCACACAGAGAAAAACCTTACATGTGTAACCAGTGTGAAAAAGCTTTGTTATCATAACAATTACAAAAACATGAAGTAATTCACAGTGATGCGAATCCTTATGTTTGTAAGCAATGTGGAAAAAGCTTCACTTGTCTTGGTTCCCCCGAAACACATGGAAGAAGTCACCCTGGAGAGAAGCCCTGTGTGTGTAAGCAGCGCGGGAAACCTTTTTTCTTAGTCCCTTGTAAAACATGAAAGAATTCATGCTGGAGAGAAACATTATGTATGCAAAAGAATGTGGGAGAGCTTTCACTTCCCAGTTTATTTCACTTCTGTGAAAGGATGCACAGTTGAGAACATTCTAAAATATCCATGCCATGGGACGGCTTTTGCTTGTTCTGGTACCTTTTGAAAACATGAAAGGATCTACATGGGAGAGAAGCTCTATATGTATTTACAGGTTTGAGAATGCTTTCATTTCTGACAGTGCCTTTTGGAGATGTATGGTAAAGTCTTACTAGTTATAGTTCCTTTGGATACCTTGACACATTGATACCTTGATACCCTTTGATACTATGAAATGGTACAGTTGACTACATGAACCTGGGAGAGCAGAACCTTAAAGTGAGGTAGACTAAAGTCTCATGCAGTAGCCACTTTATTCAAAGAATCAGGAAATTTATACATGATGGGTTAAGAGTCACTAAGCTGGGAGAGGTGGTGGTGCATGTTTTTAATCCTTGCAAGCTTCAGAGGTTGGAGAACCTGAGCTGAAGATCTCTGACTTGTGTCCCTGATCAGGCTTCCTGCCACACCCAAGCCCCAAGATGAAAGTCCTTCAGGATTGGCTTCCATAGGAAAGCTCTTGCCTGAACCTGTCTGCACTTCATCCCCAGCCACGGCTTGGTTGTCTGTCTAATTATTGTTGCTTAGTTTCAGTTGTAATAATGGAGGCCTGGAGGAGGTGGAGAAACATTTAGAAATGTTCAAGAAGTGAATCCCACATCCTTTCAAACTGCTGGTGACGGTGGTTTTGCTTCTTTTGCCCCAGGAGATGGGGTGGAGGGAGCGGGGATTTTACTAGTTTATTGTTCAGTGAGGGTGACACCATTCTTCCTGCTGAAGTTGACTGTGACTTGTAGCATGAGCTGGGACAGCACCTTTCCGCTTGCCGTGCACTAGAATATACCCCTTTTTTCTTAGAGGTGGTCTGTGAGGCCCCTTGTTGTTCTTGGTGCTGTTGCTGTGAAGGGTGTGATGAAAACCTTTCCTGGTGACATCACTGGCCTAGTTTCCAGGAGCTGGTCCTAACTACTTATTCAGCCAGCAAGTAGTAGTCACTGCTCTGCTCCACGTAACACAGGTCAGGAGGGGTTTGCACTTCAGAGGGCATGGACATGAAGGCAGGCCATGAAGGAGCATGCCAGAGTAGCTGTGACAGGCACTGCAATAGGAAGGGGAATTGTACGAAATATTTTAAAAGAACGGCAAGTTCCCGTGCTACACCCAGCTACTCTCAGCCCCAGCAGTCTCGCTGGCCAGTTCTTATCTCGTGGAGACTCTCTGACTCGGAGTTCCAAAATCTCTTCACCCAGCTCTCTAGGTTCCCACTGGCCGGTCACTACCAACCCCCACCCCACCTCCACCTTTGTGGTGTACATCTGGCAAACCTATGCTTCACCGCCATACCTTTCTCTCTTGAACCCAGTCGAACGTTGCATGAAGGAAAACCCCACAAAGACTTAGTTCAGAAACAATAGTAACTCAATCTCTGTGCACAACTAGAATCCTAATCTTGTAAACCATATAAAACCTAAATTCTTTTGTGGATGAATCCTGGCAGATCTGCCATTAAAATCGGGAGACACTAACAGCTACATCTTGTCCTTATACTATCCCTGTCCAAAAAAAAAGGGGGGGGGGGAATACCGTCATGGAGGAGCTGGTTCTGAGACTACTTCAGAGAGGTCAGGGGGTTAAATCAGTGAATGTAGCAAGTGCACTGCAGGCAGAGGGAGAGCTAGGCCAGGAGGCTGAAGTTGTAGGTGTGTCATGGGCTTGGCAAGGGTGGAGGAGGAGGCCTGCGTGACTAAGAAGCAGGAACTCTGTGTGTAGTGGACATACTGCAGGAGTCTTCGGAACTTTAGAGATACCTGGATCTGAATGGAGCTGAGACTCAGTAAGCGATGGAAGGTGATGCCAGGAGCTGACAGAAGAGGGCCAACAGTGGCATCTCAGGCACAGTCCTGCTTAAGGCTGGAGAGAGCAGAGGACTGAAAGGAGGCCGAGGAAAAGGCACATCACTCTTCGAGGAACTCGATGGTATATGGTGAGAGAGTAAGAGGGAGGGGAAGGGCACCAGGAGCATGCTCAGTAAGCAGGAGGTGAGGAGAGTGAATCTCTGAGTTCCAGGCCAGTCTGGTCTACAGATCGAGTTCCAGGTCAGCCAGGATTACACAGAGAAACCCTGTCTCAGAAAGGAAAAAACAAAAGTGTCACCTGAATAAAGTGTGCAATCACAAAGACAAACTACATGTGGCAAAAACATGGTTTTTGGTGGGGGGAAGTCCAAGCTGCTCAGGCGTGGTGCGTGACGGACAAGTGAGGAAAACGGAGATGGGAGTCCATGTGTGCGCTGTGGAGACAGCTGGAACTGGAGTCATGAGAGTGGAGACAGGTAAGAGCACAGAGGGCTAGAGTGGAACATGTCATTGGCTACTGGGGTAGGCTGGGCGGTGCACAGCAGCTTGGAGCTTGGGCAGACGCAGCTTCAGACCCCCAACATGCTCCCTGGCTTCAGGACCACCTTGGCTTTAGGCAATGATGGACATCCGGGATGAGGAATGGTACATTTCCTGGACTGGACCTCTTCCAAGGGCCACCATAGTCCATAATGCCACTGAGGTCCATGTGTGGGTCAGTAGTCCTGATGCAGCCAGGGACTGGGTTGATGTCCAAGACCTGTGTTACCACCTGACTCCATGCTGATGTACATGGTCTATGTTGTAGCCTGAAGCTGGGTTGTGGTGGTACATGCCTTTAATCCCAGCATTCAGGAGGCAGAGGCAGGAGGATCTCTGAGATTGAGGCCATCCTGGTCTACAGAATGAGTTCCAGGACAGCCGGGTTAAACAGAGAATCCCTGTCTCAAATGAATGAATGAATGAATGAATGAATGAATGAATGAAAAAATAAAATATAACAAAACAACTTGGAAATTGGGAATAGGGGCTGGTGAGATGACTCAACAGATAAGGGTACATACTGTTCTTGCAGAAGGCCTAAATTTAATTCCCCACACTCAAATCTGGTGGTTCAAGACTACCTGTAACTCCAGATTCAGGGAATTTGACACCTTCTTCTAACCTCTTTGGGCACACAAACCCACATATAGCAATGCATATATACATATTATGATTTAATGATCTTTTTTAAAAAATATAAAAAGGGAAAGAATGTATATGGGTTTATTGAATGCTTCCCTGGCTTGTCTGAAGCAGTGGGCTTTCTCCTGAGCACTGCAGACACCAATGTGATAGCGTATAAACAACTCTGGGACGCAGATTGTGGACTCATAAGAATCAGAAATTCATTGTCATGTTCAGGAACATAGTGAGTTTGAGGTCAACTTATAGTACATAAAACCCCACCTGGAGAAGAAAAACACAAGAAAGCAGAAAAAATACTTAAAGTATAATAAGAAAAAAGAAGAAATGGAATGAATAATTTAAGAGTTATTGAGCTCTCCAATTGAATACAAATAATTGAAGAATCCTCCTTCTATGTGTTGTGTATTAATTTCCTCTGAATTCAAACATTGCCCTCAAAACCCTCATCCCCAGAAAGGAAAAACAAGGATCAAGATTGAGCAAATAAACCCCGTAAGTCTGGGAAACTATGCTTATAAGATTCGTATGACCCTTTCCAAGGTTATACAAACAGCAAAACTTGCTATGGGACTGAGATAATCCCACCAACCTGCAAACGATTCTCTTCCTGGTGTATGTGTGTTCACCATGTCTGGGCCCAGCATTTTTAGTAATGTAGCTAGCTACCTTTCACCCAACATTTGTTGGAATCATTATTTTGGTCTGTTGTTGGTTCTCTATGTAGGTTGAGTAGACGTTTATTTGTTCATCTCTTCCCAGGAAAATTCACCCAACACTGTGTGTTTTATGTGAAGAGACACCATGATCAAGACACCTTATAAAGGAGAGCATTTAATTGGGGGGCTACTTATAGTTTCAGAGGGTGAATTCATGACCATCATGGCAGGGAACATGGGTAGGCAGGTAGCCATGGCACTGGAGCAGTAGCTGAGGGTTCACATGTTGAGACAGCAGCCAAAGTCCACTCCCAGTGACACCTCCAACAAGGTTACATCTATTCTTTTCCAAAACAGTTTCACCAACTAGGGAGCAAGCATTCAAATAAATGAGCTCATGCAGGCCACTCTCACTGTGTTCTCTAGTAGAATCTAACCTAGATGGAAGGAAGTGCGTCTGAGGAGTCTTGCCATTCTTCCTAAGCTGGCATCTAGGAGCTGAGGCCCAACATCAACAGTTTAGCCTAGAGGCTGCATTGGATTTACAGGCTTATCCTTCATATCCGGAACACCTATCAATCACTTTGTGACCTGTAAATGTTGTCAATTCCATCTCCGCTCGGAGTCTTCCCTTCACTAATCTGAACCTAGTGGTGTTGCACCACTGTTTGACTGACAGAAGCGAACAACCTTGACATTTGACCTTAGAGTGACAACACACCCTGAAGAGGTCAGAGGACAGTTTGCAAGAATTTGTTCTCTTACCAGCATGTGGCTTCTGGATATTCAGTACAGGTTGTAAAGCTTGTCAATAGACAGGCTAAGTGATCTCATTGGCCCAAATTAATTTTAACTCTTGAGATCCACGGGAAAGAAGCAACTTAATGGTCCACAGTGATATTCATAACCTGTGAAGTCACCTGATCTTATGGCAAAGAAGATGGAAAATAGTCCTGCTGTCAGGTATGGTGGATCCATGTAACTGTTCATTATTTTTAGATGCTATATACCCAAGGCTGTCCTCAAACTTGATCCACTTGCCACAACCTTGCAAATATTGAGATTACATCCTTGACTCAGCTTGGCCAGCTGTGATGGATAATGATTATTGATATCTAGGAAATAAGTGATATACTAGCATGTAATTATGAAGATGTTTCTGGGAAGAATAGTAGGAGGCACTGTTAAGGAATGTGGGTCATACCATCCAATAGGCACCCAGGTGCACAATAAAAGTAGTGAGCACAGAGGCACACGGAAGCACACTAGCAGTCATACTTTCTGTCTCATGTCTGCCATGAGCTGAGCCACTGGGCCCCACAATGTGGCCCTGCTGTAATGTTCTGCCTGGCTCCTGAAGCATTAAAGGAAGTGACTTCAGACTTCAGAATGTAGTCTGACTGGGAAAGCATGAGCTGAAACTTTGTTCTACAATTTTCCACATGTGCATAAAACACTGACAGATGAGCCAGGCAGGGTTGTGCACATCTTTAATCTCAGCACCCAGAAGGCTGAGAGAGCTGGATCTCTGTGAATTCAAAGCCAGCCTGGTCTACATACCAAGTCCAGACTAGCCAGTGTTGTATGGTGAGACCCGTTTTCAAAAACAAAGACAAAACAAAACAAAAACACAAACAAATAAAACCCCAACCATCATCGACAAAACAACAACACACAGAAGACTTCCCCTGACATAAATCTACCCATCTAAAGAAATAGAAGCCCTCATGTCATCTAGGATCCAATTCTTAGTTTGGAATTGGTGAGCAAACTAGGCTTCTTTAGCCACATTAAAACAAACAAACAAACAAACAAACAACCTACTTTTAAGTATGTGTATATGTGTGAGTGTGAGTATGTGCATATGAACGCAACTATGCATGGAGACATTGGATTTCCTGGACCTGGTGTCACAAGTGGTTGTGATTCACACAACAGCTCAAACCTCTAACATCACTTTATTTAAATGTTTTCACAATATCTTACAAACTAGAATCCCAAAGTGATTAGGAAGTACAATTAGAGGCTAAGCGCAAAGATCCCAAATCTGTATTTTATGCCCTATGAAATGAGTTTTCTCCTTAGGAACAGCTTTGTTTCTAATGTGTGCACTCTCAAAGATTTGGAGTGTATCTGCCAACCTAACTACAATATCCACAGTAAACCCTTTGAAAGACATATGAGCTCAGGCATTTGGGCAAGAACAGGTTTCCATGAGGCACAGTAGCTAACAAGCTGGGGCCAAGAAGTACCTTAACCTGTCTTTCATTGCCTTTCTCAATAAAGCCTTTGACTATCATTTTACCTTTCTCTGACCACTCTTGGTCTTTCTAAGCCCATGTTATGAAATACGAGGACAGTTTGATAATGGAATAATGAAACGGAGGTTAAAAACAAAAAGTGAAAAAAAAAAATGGTTCCAGCCTTCAGGAAGCTGAGACACACAGGGTCCCTGAAAATGAGCTCAGCCTATGATCTTTGTGAAAGCATGTGAAAAAGAAAATAGGAAAAAGATAATGTAGAGAGGATAAGACCAGAACTGGGCATAGTGGCACAATTCTTTAATCTCAGCACTTGGCAGGGAGATGCTAGCCTGGGGTACATTATGAGACCCTGTCTCAATCATAAAACAAAACAAAGTAAAACTGAGAGCAAGACACAGGTCTGCCACACTGACATCAAGTGTCAAATAAAGAAGGATAGATGTGACATGTAAGGAACTGGGTGAAGATGTAAAGTACAAGATCTAGCATCTCGTTAGTTCCAGTTGTGAACTCACTGGCCCTCCTTCCCAATTCATCAAACGCCCACCACAGCCATGGAGGCTTTGAAATGTCAAGTCTCAAATTCTGTTCTTGCCTTGGTGTAGTCCTGTAGCAAACATGTTAGTCCTGTCAGTGGGCATTCCTTCATAGGTTTGGTCACAGTTCTGCTTGATCTTTAATGCATCAGCTGTGAGTGCTGGCCATGTCTCATGGAAAGTAGTCTTTCTGGGAAGGTTGATTCCCAGATACACTAGTCCTGTCTTTTTGGATTGAGTTTTAAATTCTGCCCTGCTCCCACCCTGAGGTGGTCTTTTCCACTGTCTGGTGTGCTGCATGGGATCTGAGTCTGTGTTCCCAGCACACTTTGGTTCTGATCAGGTTTCCCTCTTACTGATTTAATGTCTTCCCTGCAATCAGGAGATTGTTGTATTGATTATTTCTCTATTGCTGTGATAAAATACCATGATCAAAGAGACTTATAGAAGAGTTTATTTGGGCTTATGATTCCAGAGGGATATGGGGCCATCATGGCAGAGATGTATGTCAGCAAGCAGCATGCATGGGAACTGGAGTTGAAGCTGACGTCTTACATCTTGAATGCCAAGCAGGAGAAAGAAAAAAAGAAAAAGCAAGAAGTAGTAGTCTTTTTATTCTCAATGCCTACTACTAATAACATACTTCTTCCAACAAGGCCATACCTCCTAGACCTGGCCAGACAGTGTCACCAACAGGAAAAGTTAAAATGGTTTTCCTAAAATGCCCTGCTCCATGTGCCAAAAGAGAGTTTCTTTGGCGTACCTCCTTCCTCTGACAATGCTGTTACCACATAGCTCTTGTCTACCTTCCTCTTCTTTTACTCCTTGATTACTCCACAGGTGATATGGGTAAGTGGATGAAAATCCCCTGTTGCTAATATGAATTTGATCCCTGGAGTCTACATAGTGGAAACAGGGAACCAACTCTCACAAATTGTCTTCTGATCTTCATGTATGTATGATGCATGCACACAGATATGCATACCCACTAAAGAAAATATATGTTTATTTTTAAACTCTGTAACTAAAAGTTCAGTGTAGACATTTTCATTCTCTTGTTTTAGTTGTTGTTTTGCTTTTATTTAGTTTGTTTGTCATTCTTGTTGTTTTGAAACAGGGTTCCTCTATGTAGCCTTCACTGTCTTGTAACTCACTCACTATGTAGACCAGGCTGGCTTTGAGCTCATATGATATGCCTGCCTCTGAATCCCAAGTGCTGCTGGTTTTGTTTTAAATTGTGTGTTTGTGCATGTGCACGTGTGCCTGTTCTGTGTGTTGGTATGGGTATGTGACCACAGGTGTCCATAGATGCCTGAGAAGTCAGATGTCCCTGGAGCTGCCATTATAGGTAGTTGTAAGTCAGCCAGCATGAATGCTAGGAACACAAACTCTGGTCTTTGACAAGAGCAGTATATGCTCTTAGTCACCAAGCTGTTGTGAAATAATATCTTATCCTTCACCTCAATTCTCTGGTTTTAAGCCATGGCTTTTTGTACCAGGGCAAACGTTCTTCTGTCATGTCTTAGCTAAAACCATCTTTTATTTAACTTGAAACTACCTCCCCCTTTTCTACCCTTGCCCTGAAAAGTCCCACGAGAAAGTACCCAGCTCTGTTTTATAAATTTAGAGTCAAAATGTCCCAGCTAGCTGCATGCTTTTGGCTTCTGTTAATTTGCTTGCTTGCTTTCATTCCCCCTGCAACTGCCAACTCAGATGTAGTTTTTCTGTGTTCTTTGTCTTTAAAAGATTCCTGTAAAATACATTCAGTACTACTCTGTGAGAAGTATTTCTCTCCAGCCAGTCACCAGTGGATTAATATAGTCTCTCTATTCAGACTTTGGTCATGCTGTGTGGTCTTTGGGTTTCTACCCCATAGCAGTTTCTACCATTTGCTTTTGCTGCCCCTTCTCTCTGTGAGGACAGAGCACCCCATCCCAAGCCTGTAATTTCAGGATAGGCTGGACTTACTATTCTGCTTTGTAGAATTCTCTCTACAAATTTTACCTCATTATTTAAAGTAGAGATGCTTGGGTATCATCAGTCTCTTCTGATTAGTATTTTAAATTTTCCCAAGTTTGTTCTCTGCAGAATGCAACAGACTGTGTATGTCCATCATTTGCCAACTTATATTCACTCTCCCATCCTGGGGATATATCTTATTTTTAATTCCAAATGGACAGAGGGTATGCCCTTCCCTCAGCCTTGAGCAGGCCTGAGAGACCTTGTTTACTACAACAGACCAAATAATAGGATCTAGGTGGAACTACCCACCTTGGCTGCATGACAATAGACACCTAGGTGGAGTCACCCACCTTGGCTGCATGTACAGCCTGCTACAGGAACTTCAAAGAAGAATTGCCCCTGGGCTTGCCTTGAGACATCTCCTGCTGTGACCTGTGACCAAGAATGGATTATCCCACCCATCTCTTCTGGATGAAACAAGGAAGGGTTCGGGCGGTGTCTTTCCCTTTAAATTGAAAGCTGAACATTAAAGCATTGAGCGTTAATCAGAGAACTTTGTCTTGGCTTCATCTTTTCTTGCCCTCTGTCTCTCTTTCATTCCCAGCCCTCTTTTCAGGTGAACCCGTTTGACTTGTGGCCACTGGCCCGCTACAGATTGGCGCCCGAATGTGGGACCCTGAAAACGAGGGAGCAACTGATGAACAGCTGTCTTGGTGGTGGCTCACAGAAAACGGAAAAAGAAGGAGAGTATCCCACACACTTGGTAAGTAGCAAACGATATTGATACTAGCATTAGTGGTAGTTAATTTTTGGAGGCCGTGTTTGCAGGAAGTGTGTTTAGAGGGGTATGGTCTAGGTCGATTAGGTGTTGACCCAACGCCTATCTCGCCTAGGAGGTGACAGCAATTTGGGACCAGAGAATTTCAATCAGGCATATGCCGAAGCCTAAGAGCTGCTTCAGGTGAGAAGAGCAGGGTTAGAAGGAAAACTAAGAAAGCAGGGCAGAAAGGTGTAAATATCAATAGCCACCCACTAACTACATCTCCTAAAGAACGAGATGAAGAGTTAGATCTTGAGTATGAGAGAGAGAGAAAGAGAAAGGGTTTCAGAAAAGCAGTTGTCCTCTCTCTGAGCTGTGTCAGCAAAAAGGAATGAAAAGGCTGTTTCAGAGCTCTCCTAGGAACAGGAGGAAAGTCAGGAGACGTCCTGAGTTTCTCTTTGGCTCCTAGATGTCTTTGTCTGTTGTCTGTCCTTGGCACGCCAATGTCCACATGTGTCAATTGTTTGTTTTTTGTTTCATTGTCTAAGTGGTATTCTATGTTGCTTGTTCAAAAGACAAAAAATGGTTAAAGCTGCTACGTATCCACCCCTTGGGCTAGTTTAACTTTGTTTTAAAGGCAGTCTTAATATGCACAGCAGAGGTCAGTAAGTTACCCTACACCTGTAGCTAAGAATTGAGCTGAGCTGGAAAAGCCTTTCCAAGAATTGATTGTTGGCATAAGCTGCTTTTAAAAGAGACCAGTAGCTTTTTAGATTTTATAAGGAAGCTAAGAGTTGTTTGTCCTAGAAAAATCTCTGTTACAAGGTACTTTTCTCTTGAAATTACAGCTAGAAATATAAGATATGTAGCCACTTCATTTTTGTTTCTGATTGGTTTTAAAAGTGTAAATATGTTCTACATGTCTTGGTTATAGATTATTGACTTATAAGTTATCGGGTTTGATTAAAAATTTGCAACTTTGGTGACAGAAAGTTGGCTTAAAACTGGTAAATCGGGGTTGTGGTCATTCAGAAACTATATATATTATAATTGATTTAAAACAATGTCTCTTTAATGAGATATTAAAAGCTGCACTATCATGCATTCATATGTAAGAATTGGCAGCAAAACTTTGTAACATGAAAGTAATCCACTTGGTGTTGATTTTAGAGAAAATAGATTGTTTACATTGTTTTTGCTTTTGGTTTTGCTTCCCTAAATTTTGGTCATACTCTAATGTTGCAAAAGAAACTTAAAAATATAGTTAAACTGCCACTTTTCCATTGGCTGCAGTTGTGAGTTTAGAATTCTTTGACTCACCTGAAGACCTCCGCAGAGGGGAGACCCTCACTCAAGTCTCAGAAAGTCGCGACCACCCAGTAATCTGCTTGAGACACCGTGAACCGGAGCAAAAGCAAGGTTTATTCGGGCATGTGAAAGCTAGCTGCCGGTCAATTTGTATGCCCATGCAGGGGCTGAATTGACCCCGACAGCCAGTTTGAGAGGGGTTTTTAAAGGGAAAAACCACAAACCAAGAAATGAGGAGGGGGTGAGGGGGTTGCTAAGGTGGCATAACATAAAAATAGCGGAACATTCCAAAGGTACCCAACCTACGTGAGTCAGGGTCATGTGAAAACTCTCTGTACGCTAATCTTTCTCAAGAATGTGGTCCTGCCCTGTCACTGTGGCCTTGCCCTGTCACTGCGGTTATAAGCTTGGTTCCACCTAGCTCACCTGCATTCTTTCCTTTCTCTTTTTGGTTGGCCAGTTCCAGTAATGGGACTGGTCTTTCTACATTCCTAACTTGCTTCATGGCTCGGTTTCTCTGAAAATTTTCCATGTCCTTATAAAGAAATCCTAAAGAATATTTTATATGTCTAAAAAGGATTCTATATACCCAGTATCTATAATTTTTCACTCTACACACCCATGTTTATGATTGAGAAGAGGATAGAGCAGAGTTGACTAGTACGGCTATTTTGTCAGGAGGAGATTACTTGCTTTGGAGTTCAAAATGGAGTGATAATAGTAAAAATCATAGTGCCATGATGAATGCTCACGTAGGCAATGCAGATTGGAATCTTAACATGCTTCTAGGAGAAGGTCAGTGTGAAGGCAATGCTAATCAGGTTGAACTGCCTGTACAGCTATCAGACCATACAAGCAAAGACAGACTTACATAGATGTATTCGTCTTTGCGATGAAATTGGGCCCTCATACAATCAGGGTCTGGCCATGGCTGCTGCTATTCAAGGGACCACAGTACAAGCAATGCTTGCGCAAAACCATAAAGATAAAAGATGTTTTAAATGTGGAAATTTAGGTCATTTTAAAATGACTGTCCCAGGAACAAAGACTTTAGCAACAGTCAGGTGACCAAGGTTGCTTGACAGAAATTTGTCCTTGGTGCAGGAAGGATAATCTTTGGGCCAGGCCTCAGGATATAGGCTGAGATTAAAAACGTTTACATTTGAATTAAGACTATGTACAGAGTGGGTGCAGCAGAAACTTGTATTTCAGACATTCCTTTTGTCCTGACCTGCCTCTGGAAAGATG
Source organism: Grammomys surdaster (assembly GCF_004785775.1). Lineage (NCBI taxonomy): Eukaryota > Metazoa > Chordata > Mammalia > Rodentia > Muridae > Grammomys > Grammomys surdaster. The sequence continues at coordinate 1,201,311 of NW_021605568.1, read as the reverse complement.
TTTTCCAGAATTTGTTTATTGACTTGTTTGTTCCTTAGGAAGGAACAAGCCTCAGACTCAAAAGAAATTCACAACAACTTATGGGCCAGGAGTTATAGATAATGATTATGCTGGAGAAATTAAAATTATGCCTGCTTCCCTCCATGGCATTATAGCTGTGCCTGCTAACAAAAGAATTGCTCTAGAGTAAGAGAAGACAAGATTGGCCTTTATCTGATACTCTTAACTCAGCTAAAAGGAGTTGGTTATTCAATTAATCCAAAACAAGTTCAAACTTAAGATTTATAAAACTAATGGGGCACTACAGCCTGACTTGCCTACTCCAGCTGCCATTCCAGTAAATGCATATAAAATTGCCAGAAGCCAGGACCCTCGCCCTTACCCTCACCCCCTACCTTTCCCCACCTGCACAATGTCCCCTGCAGCTTGGCAACCGCAAGATCCTGCTTGGCAGCTGCAGGTAGATTCAAAGCAGTGTACTGTATCTTCTGAGGAAAGCAGGTAGACCATAATTCAAGGCAGTGTACGGTGTAGACCATGAAATGTTTCAAGGCACAGGCCAAGAAGATTCTGTACTTTTCCACCACCTGGCTCCTCTTACCCCCTCCCCTTGTAAAACATACTATAAAAAGGCGCTTTGCGCTTAAATAGATGGCTCTTGACAAGCAATTGCTTCCTTGAGTCTGTTCTTTTTCAGGTTGTGGTCCTCCTCGCCCCCACGAATAACTAGGACCTGCAGGTCGGGTCATAAAATTATTATAGATTTAGAAGATTGTTTTATACTGTTCCGTTACATCCTGGCACAGGTGATGAGGTTTAAATTCAGTAAATTTGCTTGTGATTTTTGAGAGCCCGTGAAGCGATATCATTAGAAAGGCTGCCTCAAAGAATGATTAATGGCATAAAAATTTGTTGTTGCTTTAATACAAAAAGTTAAGCATTTGAATCTCTCAGTGTATATTATTCATTGTATATTTTATTAGTTGATCTCTCTGAAGGAGTTTCTGCAAGCCTTTGCTTTAATACAACGAGCTTTAAAATTTTTAAAGCGCTTGTCGCTCCAGAAAAGATTCAAAGGCAATATCTTTAATATTTGGGACCTCAGTTATATCTTAAGCAGATTGTGGCACAGAAAATTCCAATAAAAATAGATAGTTGGGGCTAGAGAGATGGCTCAGCCATTAAAGGCTAGACTCACAACTAAAAATATTAGAGTTCAATTCCAAGCAACCACATGGTGGCTCACAACCATTTGTAGTGGAATCTAGTGCCCTCTTCTGACTTGCAGGTGTACATATAAAAAAATGGTTTACTTTTAATGATTTTTCAAAAGTTGTTAAGAGATATCAATTGGCTAAAACCTCTGTTTAATATTCTCAAGGGTGATGAAAATCCTAATTCCCCTTGACAATTAACTGATGAAGGAGGAACAGCTTTGCTGAAAGTAGAGTAAGCTGTTAGATATCAACAGATACATTAGATTATGATAAATTGTTGGCTGTTTTGAGTTATCATGTGCTCACAGCAGCCCTTTGACAAAAAAGAAACCATTAATGTGGATTCATCCTTCATCTACAAGTAAAGTTTGAACATCCTATTATGAAACTATTGCAATGTTAGTACAGGATTGTAAGATAGAATCCTGAAAGTATTTTGGATGAAATGTTTATTCCTTAATCCAAATAGAAATTAAATTGGTTATTGAAGAATAATGATATTTGGCCTATTAACATGGCAAACTTTTCAGGCAAATTTGATAATAATTATCCATAAGATGAATTGTTACAGTTTTCCTCTATGCATGCTTTTGTATTTCCTATAAATTTGCATGCAGCCCATAGAAAAAATGTTTTCTATATTTACAGATGCCTCATCTATTGAGAAGACAGTATATGTAATTAGATCACATGTTCATTTTCTTGAGTTTCCCCCTGCTTCAGCACAAATAATTAAATTACATGCTGTAGCCACTATTTGAAATGCTAAAAAATCAAGCTTTCAATTTGTATACTCATAACCAGTATGTGGCTCATGGTTTATAATTGCTTAAAATTGTTCCTTTTTTAGATATTGCTAATTCTCAAAATTTACAGTTATTTATACAAATACAGCTTAATTTAAGGAACATGTACTGTTCTCTAACTTTGTAAGACATTTAAGGACTCATATTGGATTATTCAAGGAGAATCAATCTTAGGTGTCACACCGGTAGAAGCACATGACCAAACTGGAAGACAGACAGTATCTAGAGAAGGGTTACTTTCTCATCACCCTTAAGAAACATGGTCCCAAAATCAAATATGTGAACCAGTCATTGGTGGCTGTGGAAAAAGAATATTTTCTATATTGCACAAAGAAACATGGGAACAAAGCAGTAACCTGGCAAAGTAATTTCTTTTTCTAAAACTGATGTACCACTACACAAACTGGGCTAGCAAACAGCACACATGACCAAGAAGTCCTCTGTCTTTGATTTCTAATACAAAGAGGATCTTAGCTGGTTCCCACTGGCTGATGGTCAACCTCATAATCTATTCCTGATTGGCTAATTCTGAAAACAGCAGAAAGGATATGGGTAATAGGCCAGTCACTCAGAGTCATCAAGTTCTGAGAACGCAAAGGGTCCTTGTGTAAACAAAATTGCTGGGATAAAGGGTATGCTATACTATGTGTTTCTTAAGAAGGAATTTCTCCTCCTCTACTTCCTCCTCCTCTTTTCCTCTCCCCTTCTTTCTTCTTTTTTTTTTCCATAGATTTAAGCACTAGGGATACTAGAAAGAGAAAAGAATAAGACACACCCAAGACAGGGCAGTGAATTCTCAAGGGAGAATTCTACACTTGTCTTTACAATAGCCACAGTTGTGAGTTTTAATGTATTCTTTAGTTAGATCTTCAAAGGTTGCAAAGAATTTAAATGAGATTACAGAATAAAGACTGAAGAGGTGGACCAGCAATGAAGGGGACTTGCAAGTTCAGTTCCCAGGCAGTCATATTAGGGGACTCACAACCACCTGTAACTTCAGCTCCAGGGAATCCAATGTCCTCTTCTGGCTTCTGTAGACATCAGCATATATGTGAAGACCCCCGCAGAGGGGAGACCCTCACTCAAGTCTCAGAAAGTCGCGGCCACCCAGTAATCTGCTGGAGACACTGTGTACCGGAGCAAAAGCAAGGTTTATTCAGGCATGTGACAGCTAGCTGCCAGTCAATTCGTATGCCCACGCAGGAGCTGAATTGACCCCGACAACCAGTTTGAGAGGGGGTTTTAAAGGGAAAAACCACAAACCAAGGAATGAGGAGGGGGTGGGGGGTTGCTAGGGTGGTATAACATAAAAATAGCGAAACATTCCAAAGAAACCCTACCTACTTGAGTCAGGGTCAGGTGAAATATCCTATAAACTATTCTTTCTCGAGAATGTAGTCCTGTCCTGCCATTACAGCCCTGCCCCATCATTGTGGTCATCAATTTTTCGGTTCCACCTTTCTAACTTGCATTCATTTTTCTCCTCCTTCGCAGTTGGCTGGTTCCAGTAACAGTGACTGGCCTTTCCACATTCTTAACTTGCTTCATGGCTCTGTTTCTCAGAAAATTTTCCATGTCCTTATAAAGAAAGCCTAAAGAATATTTTATATGTCTAAAAAGGATTCTATATACCCAGTATCTATAATTTTTCACTCTACATCCCCCACTTCTTCTAATGATAGTTTTTTTTTTGTTTGTTTGTTTGTTTTTTGTTTTGGTTTTTCGAGACAGGGTTTCTCTGTATAGCCCTGGCTGTCCTGGAACTCACTCTGTAGACCAGGCTGGCCTCAAACTCAGAAATCCGACTGCCTCTGCCTCCCAAGTGCTGGGATTAAAGGTGTGCGCCACCACCGCCCGGCGATAGTTTTTAATCTTAAAAACTTAACCCCACTTCTTCTAATGTAAATTAGATTACAAATCTTGCATTTCAGTATCTTCATAGCTTCCGTTTTCGTGTCCTAAAGTTTGATATTGATGGCATAGCAATAAAAGCTGAACAGCACTAACTCTCTAACAAAGTTAACTAATCTGTTTAAGAAGCAAAAAACAGAATCAAAAGGGGACCAGCGAGGGAAAATATCAGAGTGGTAATGTCTAATTCCTGAAGTCATGAAATCTGCCTCATGGATGTGCTGCACTCCATTGGCCACATGCCGCAGGGTTTCTAGTGTCTTCTGGAATGCTGCACCGGCCTCACCCAGAGGCTTCAAGTCCTTGGAGCTGGTCGCCTGCTCCCACAGGTATAGCTCGTTTCTCCGCAGGCCAAACATGGTCGGACACTGCAGGTAGCTTGGTGGTGTTGAACTAGAACCACGTCTCTCAACTGGTGTGGCACACTCGGGTCTCCAGTCTCATAGGCCCCTTTCAGCTGTTCCCAGACCTCGAGTCGGACCATTTTAAGTGTTTTTGTGTAGGCAAACAAGGATTTAGAAAGGACAGCATCAGGATCATTCATTCCGCCCGCCCCAGTAAGTGGCAGTGGTACCCCACACAAAATCTCAAAGAGTGTAAGCTTAAATCACTCTAGAGTGTTCCACACTCAGAACAAGGCAAAGGGAAGGAGGGCTGTCCAGTCATTATCACCGGTCTCTAATGCTAATTTGGTTAAGGTCTCTTTAATTGTTCTATTTATCTTTGTATCTGTCCTGAACTTTGGGGTTTATAAGCACGATGTAGTTTCTAATTATTCCCTAGCTGTGTGGCCAGTCCCTGACTCACCTGGGCAACAAAGGGCAGGTTTATTAACAGACCCAATTACCTTGGGTATTCTAAACCTTGGAAAGATTTCTTCCAGGATCTTCTTAGTCACCATGTTGGCAGTTTCATTCTTCCTGAAAAGTTGTCTATAAAAACTAAAAGATATTTATTTCCATATTTTGCCAGTTCGACTTCTGTGAAGTCCATCTCCCAGTAAGCTCCGGGCCGGTTGCCCCTCAGTCTCTTCTCATTGGTTAAGGCACAAGCTCTATAGTTTCTCACCACAGCTTTTGCCAAATCAGACAGTCCTTCTTCTTGTGGGAGGATTAATTTACCATCTCAGTTTTTATTACCCCATAAGGGGTTTCAGAGTGAAAGCCCAATTTGTCCATCACTTGATGGTCATTGGTGGCATATCTGAAACTGGTATCTCGAGTGTCAAAATAGTCTCTGGAACCCTTAACTGCTAGAATCATTGCTCCCTGGGCAGCTTTCTAGGCATGTCAGTCATCTGATTTTCTTTTGCAACAGTGTCCTGAGCCCTGTGGCTTTGGTTCAAAGAAGCTCAGTATTTCTGCAGTTGTCAGCAGCCCTCTTTGTCTATAGATTGCACCATGTATATGAGCCGTGGCAAAGGCATATTTGTACTCGCTTTCTATCTGCTACTGAATCTCCCTCCATTCGCTTACCTTCTACCATGAAACTGCTGCCATCTGTATACCAGTTCAGACTTCTTGGCCAGGGCTGGTCTTTCAGGTCGCTCCGAGTATCTGTTTCTTCTGCCAGAATATCAACACAGTGATGGACGGGAGAAGAGTCGTCAGTCACAGGCAGCAAGGTGGCAGGATTCAAGATGGCCGGGGGAGCAAAGATCACCCTTTCAGTCAACAACAGGCTTTGATAGTGCAGCATGCGAGCAGTAGTCATCCATCAGTCAGGGGGCTGCCAGAAAGTTGATGCTGCCAAAAGTCCTCTCTGGTGGGAGCGAACTGAGGAGGTTAAATGTCTTGTACTCTCTTATTGACTTCTCTTAGATCTTGTACTGGCTTGTAATCATTAGTGTCTGGCTTCTTCAGTTTCAAACCAAACTTTTGGGAATTCTGCTAGCCATTCACTGATATCTGGGGCTTCCGCCTTTGTCACCCAGGTTTTCTGTCTGTCTAATTCCTATCCTATCTCTTGTCTTTCTCTCCTGCACTGCGGCCAAAATCCCTCCTGCCTGCAATCTCGCCTGTCTTTTCTCTCTTTTCTTTCTTTCTTTCTTTCTTTCTTTCTTTCTTTCTTTCTTTCTTTCTTTCTT
>NW_021605568.1:1133125-1195281 GCF_004785775.1 Grammomys surdaster | reverse complement strand
CTTTCTTTCTTTCTTTCTTTCTTTCTTTCTTTCTTTCTTTCTTTCTTATAGAACACTTTCTTTGCCTCCTTAACTAAATCTTCCAGTAACCTCTCAAGAAACACAGACAGTGGCTCGTTTGGTCCCTGAAGGACTTCTCTTACCTTGTCCAAATTGGTGGGCCATCTTGCTGCCCTTGGAGATCCGTTAGAGCCTGATGGTAGACCTCCAGCTGCCCTTTACCTGCAGTTAAGGGGGATTCTGGCAATCTCATTGGGAAGCTGCATAGGCTGCCTGTTATCACCAGGAACATTTTTACGGGCTTCTAATAGAATTCTTTCCTTCTCTTCAGTAGTAAAGAGAACCTGTAAATGTTATTGGCGATCATCCCAGGTGGGCTGGAGGGAAAACATCAAAGACTCTACCAGTCCTGTCAGACTGGCTGGGTTGTCTGAAAAGAAAGGGTGATTACTCTTTTAAGACTCCCACAAATATCTCCTCTCTTTCTTAAGTGGGGGCTAAATTTGTCTCTACCACTGTATCTAATTGACAGCAGGCTGGTACTGTGTCACAGCTGTTCTTATTTTTTTCTTACTCTTGCAATCATTTCCACCTGCTCTATCTTCTTCTCAACCATAAACATGAGTGAGTCAAAATTTCTGGAGCTCACGATTGAACTGTCAACTGTAGCCACTGTTTAACTATTTTTTTTAAGTTTCTTTTTGTAATACTAGAGTGTAACCATAATTTTGAGAAACAAAACCAATTTTTAACAATGTAAACAATCCGTTTTCTCTAATGTCAACACTAGATGCATTACTTTCAGGTTACAAAGTTGGCTGTCAGTTCTTATACATGAATGCATGATAGTGTAGCTTTTAATAACTCATAAGAGACATTGTTTTAAATCCTATCTCTATACATCTGGTTTCTGAATGACTCCAAACCTGAGTCACCAGTTTTAAGCCAACTTTCTTTTACCAAGGTTGCAAATTTTTAACCATACTCAATAATTTATAGGGAAATAATCTATAACCAAGACATGCAGAACATTCTTATACTTTTAAAACCAGTCATAAACAAAAATGAAGTAAATGTACAGTTTATATTTTTTTCAAACAAAATTTTCTTACTTTTTCTGGCTGTAATTTCGAAAGAAGCACCTTGTCACCTGCTAAACTCAATATAATCAATGAGACCATGGCAGGGCTCCAAAGGCCAATTGAAACTGCTTTTTGTTTTTAGTGATATCGCTTTATGGTCTCTCAAAAAATTACAAGGATATTCACTGCATGCAAACCTCTCATCTTAAAGGAACAGTATAAAAACACTCTTCTAAATCTATAATAATTCTGTATGCATTTCTTGGAATGGCAGCTGGAGTAGGCAAGTCAGGCTGTAATTCTAATTTTTCTAGCATAATCATTATATACCCCTGGACCATAAAATGTCTCTTGTAAATGTCCTTGGGTCTGAGGCTGATCTTTCTTCCCCATGGAAGAAGCAAGGCAATAAAACAAATTCCAGAAAACACCTTTCCAGGGGCTAGTCAGAATGAGCATGACATCAGGAATGTCACACCAGCTTCTGCTGAGCCCACTCTGAGCTTTGTCTTAACTCAAATGTGAAAGTTCTTAATTTGGGCCTATTTCCTGAGGCCTGGCCCAACGATTATCCTTCCTACACTGAGAACAGATTCCAGAGGAGTAATTCTTCTGTCTGTCTATGCCTCTATTTTTTGGAGTCTTTCTTAAAATGACCTATGTCCCCATATCTAGAACATTCCTTATCACCTCAGCACTGTGAAAGCAAGGCTTGGACTGTAGTTAGCATTCTCATAAGCCAATTGTGTAAAAGGGACTCTTGCCTGAGGGTCTCTAAAAATCCTACCTGTCCTTTTAGCGGCCTATCAAGCCCTTATTTGATCCCAGATAAAACTTTACACTGAAATCTTCTTTTTAATCTTGGGGAAGAAAAGAAAATCAGTTTCTTTACCAGGAAAGCCAAAAAGTTCTTAGCCTCCCCAAGAGCAGCTTATGCAAAGAATCATTTTTGCCAGGGCTCCTCCTGCTGTGCCTCACTTCCAGCCTCAGAGCAGGGGGACTTGTCTATAAGTTTTAATCCTTTTTATCTTTCTGAACATGAAACATAGAACAGACATTTATTCTAATGAAACAAAGACAGACAACGACACACATGATCAAATTTGGCGCCAAGGACTTACAATAGACATAGAAAGCATAACCAAGAATCTCTCCAGTAGGGGCCAGAGAGTTCCTTTTCTTTTGCTAACACACCGTGGAGATCAGACAATTGTTTTAGCTATTTCTCTGCCAATGGCCATGTTAACTCATGTTAACTCTTGTTAACTCAGGATATTCAACACAGTAGATTCAGTCTAAAATAACATCAGTCACAGTCCAAAAACACACAAACAGTTCATCAAGAAAACAGAAAAAAAACACAGTCAGTTCACCCCCATCACGGGCGGTGGATATACCAGATACAGACAGTTCTCGCCCCTGTCACAGGTGTAGAGACAGGTTACACAATCAAAACATGAAAGACTGCTGGTGAGAGAACCTAATAACCAGTTGACATGGCCAGCCCATGTTGGACCTAATTTGATAGATTTCTTACATCACCAGCAATGAACAACACAGAATTAGACACAGACACACAGCCACGAGAGCTTTAACAGATGCTGCCCCAGGCAGCGGTGGCCAAAGACCACCTTCAGACAGAGAAGGGGTCATTTCTGACCCTATCTCCCATGCAAATGAACTCCAGAGCGTCTTCTAGAGAACTGTACACACATGCACACACGCACATACACACATGCACCCCGGAGAAAAATGATGATGATGATGATGATGATAAATCTTTTAAAAGAGAGATTGCAGACTGGATTCTATGGTGTATTAAATAGAACTGCATCTGAAAAAGTAAATACTTAAGACACAGGTATTGCATGTGAAAGCCAAATTACTTTTACTACAATTAGAAGTTAATAGTCTTCTTGCTTGTGAGAGTCCCATATAATATCTGGTACAGGAGTATATAGAGTATAAAGGACAGATCATACTCAAGGTCATACATGTTCACATCTAAAGCATGACTCATTGCTCTTTTACCATTATCTCAAATTATCTTTCTATATAAAGAATACTGTCTTTTGATTTGGAGAGATTGCTCAGTGGCTAAAAACACTTGTTGTTCTTGCAGAAGACCTAGGTTCAGTTCCCAACCACATGATGGCTCACACTGATAGAGTATCTGTTAGGCAGCCTGCCATTTTAGGAGTGGAATTTCAGAAAAGAGGGACTTCAGGAGGAAGATGCTGCAACCATTTCTGCTTCTGTGATGTCCATCTCTCTTTTCCTGGCAGATCCTCAGCTTACTGAGGAAGAGAGTCTGCCCTCTTACTGTGTGCACCAATAAACATAATCTCATCTTGTCTTTTTCTGCCTTCAGTCGTTTTATACTGCCTCAGAAATCTAACAACAACCACTTGTAACTTCAGTTCCAGGAGATCTGACACCCTCTCCTGATTCCCATGGACACCAGGCACACATGTGGTACATACAGGCAAAACAGTCATACTCATAAAAATAAAAGAAATAAATCTTTAAAAAAATTGTTTTGATGTAGAATATTGTCTCTATGTAGACAGTCTTCACAACAAATGTTGTTTGGATTCTTTCCTTTTGATATTTTATTTTATGTATATTTGTGTATATGTGTACGCACATGCATGTGTGCTTGTTATAGTGCTCATGTCGAAGTCAAAGGACAACTTTCAGGAGTCAGTTCTCTCTTTCCACAGTGTAGGTCCCAGAGACTGAACTCAGGCTATCCTGCAGCTTGGTGGCAAGTGTATTTACTTACTAAGCTATCTGGCACCTGTGCTGAAATTCTTACCTCCTTGTTGAGGGATTTTAACTGGGATGCTTTGGAAGGACTCCTTTTCCTTTTCCTTTTCCTTTTCCTTTTCCTTTTTCTTTTCCTTTTCCTTTTCCCTTTCCTTTCCTTTCCCTTTCCCTTCCTTTTTCCTTTCCCTTCCCTTCCCTTTTCTTTTCCTTTTCCCTTTCCCTTTCCCCTTTCCTTTCCTTCCCTTTCCAATTCCCTCTAAAATTTCCCCTTCTCTTTGCTTCACTCCTACTTGGTACATGGAGTCCTTACTTCTGTGGAATGATGAATATAATGATTTCCTGTCTTGTTCTCTGTTTTCATTCTTTATGTCATGGACCCTTATTGTCGTGGCTGTCTTAGGAACTATTGTTTTCTTCTTTGGTGAACATAGGATGTGGCATTTTGTTAGGGGCAAAAAACACAAAACAAATCATTAGCCATGTGTGTTACAGATTCTTTCCTACAAAATGAAACATAAATATGTTATAATAATAGAGAATACACATTGCCCTCATCACTGTGGCTCTATCACTTTAGTAAGCAGGACTCACTTGTTGCTGGGAAGTCAGGACAAGTTTTGTGAGTGAATGAGTGCTTTCCCTTTTGGCTCACTGAGACCTTTGTACACAGAATCTGTAATCTGGTCTCTGACCTGCTGGTTTGGGGATGGGTATCCTGCCATGGATGAGTGCTGCACAATGGAGGGGTGTGTGTGTGTGTGTGTGTCTGTGTGTGTGTCTGTGTCTGTGATTGTTTCACACTGCATAAACTGTACATCTAGAAGTTTGGGCCTTAGGAGAGAGTTGCTGCAAAGCATGAGGGATGCCACCTTCTGTATTTGCCATATTAAATGCCTGTGTAAGACCAAGAGAGATTCAAGGTTTTGCTGCTCCATATCTGGGTCAGGTCCACTGGCTGCTGGAGTCATAGGAGGACTAGGACACCTGGTGGCTGAAAATAGTGGCTGCTGCTGAAGTCCTAGGTGTGAGGAGGAAGCTGCTACGAGCCAAGGGAGCAGTGGAGATGTAACTTCCCTGGGTCATGTTGCCCTGCCTCTTGCTGAGAGCTCAGTGCCGCAGACTCTCTGGACACCTTGGCACCCACAGTCCTCATCTCTGATGTCTGGGCGCTGGTGATGGAGGGTGGTGAGGAGATTCGCTCAGGTTTCGGGTTCATGCACAGGTGTAGTGATCCCAGGTCATGAACCTTTTATTTTGTATAAGGCTGGTAGATGGAATGAATAAGCTCGCAGGTGTGTCTGTTTTGTTGCCAGATTTTGTTTGCTAGCCAGCAGGTGGTAACTAAAGATGATTTTGTAACAATCTGATCACTTATATTTACTGGCAAATCACACACTGATGTCTCACACAATTATATACAGCCGTACTGGTCACAGAATGGCTAAGAAAGGGCTAAACGAGTGGCACTGTATAGAGATTCTGTCCTGAAGTCTGAGGCAAACAGCTGAAACTGGAGCAAGGAAAAGTCTGTAGGGGGACAGGTCTTACCAGGGCAGGCACAGAGATGGCAAATGTGTGTGAGGAAAACAGGCTTCGAGTTTGAAGGGACCTGAGTGTCCTGAACAGGAAAAGCTCTATAGGACTGAAGAGTCCTTCCCTGTGGTATGTTTCTGGGCTTTTGACCAGAGATCATTCAGTGTGCCTGCCACACTTTGGGCTTGGGGTGATCCTTCTTTTATAGTCACAGGTAAAGGATTGTACCTTGTGTGGTTGATAAGCTCACCTGGCTGGAGTTTCTGATATGATCTTATATATTTTCAGATATTATTTATTGCTATAAGTAGTTGTTGAGTTTATATCTCCTGGTGTGCTGCCAGAGGGTGACTGTTTGCTTGTGTAAGCAAGATACAAGATTTCTCTTTCTTGGCACATGTTCTAAAATGAAGTAAATCAGGTTAAAGTTGTTGCTTAATCTAAGGAGCCATTAATTTTTGGCTGGGCATAACAAAGCTGAGATTTTCTCCAGCACAGAGTAATTCAGAGCAGTCAGCCTCTCTTCCATACCCTCTTCCTCTGTCATGGCACCTGCTTTTAATATGAGCCTCACAGTCTGAAGAAAAGCTTTCTAAATACTATCAACCTGTTCTTTTACCCCAGTGATTCTTAGGACTAGCAACAATTACCTGAATTTCCAATATTGCTAAACTAATTGCATATGGACATCTAGTCCCACAGGGGACTAATGTTGATCTTTGTCATCATTGCTGTTGCCCTCGGACTGTTTTTAGACATTTTACTTTTTTAAAGGACAGACTCTCACTGTGTAGCTCTGGTTGGCCTGGAACTCTGCCTGCCTCAGCTTTATCAAGTGCTAGGATTGAAGATGTGGGCCACACTGCCTGGATTTAGACATTTCATTAAAATGCAAAATCCTGGTAGAGGTAGGCCATGTTGCAGAAAGGGAAAGGTCAAGTGTTAGGTCCACAAAGTTCCCTAGGGCTATGTTATTGGAGAAACTGAGGCTAGGCGCTCTCTCTCTCTCTCTCTCTCTCTCTCTCTCTCTCTCTCTCTCTCGTTCTTAGTCTCATTAAGAAAATGATTTTTAAAAGGGCACAAATCAATTCTATGTTAAAAGTTAAGAGAAAACTAACAGAGCAGGTGTTACCATATGTTGGGCCCCATTTTAGCCCTGGTTTGGGCCTTGTGGACAAAGCTTGAGTTTCTGCAGCCTTGTGGGAGAGCCTAAGCCTGGCTTGAGTTTGAGACCTGTCTTAGTCACTTCCATACTGGGGTGGCTCAACAGGACCCGTTTGGCCCTGCCTCTGCTCAGCTGTTGCTGAGGTAGAGCTTTACAATTGGCCCTGTCAGTCACCCCATACCCTCTGTCACCCTTCCCCACCCCCTATGCCATCTCACCCCTCCAAAACCCCTCCTCCCTATGCTCCAAGTTTATATAAGCAAGAGGTTGTTACATTAAAGTTGAGTTCCTGCTTCAACAAGACTCTTGGACAGGTGTGTTTTTTTGGGCCAACGACACTCACCATCCCACTCCGCCCCCCCCCCCCCCCCATGGATCGACCAGGATCTCTCCCCTGTCCCCATAGGTTCCTACTTGGCCCTCGTTTGGCAGGGTTGTTTGGGGGACATTTATGAGATATTCCCTAGTTGGAGGAAGTGAGTCACTGAAGGTGGACTTTGAAAGCTTAAAGACTCATGCCATATCAAGTTTGTTCTCTGTTTCATACCTGTGGGTCAAGATGTGAGCTCTCAGCTCTCTGTTTCTGCTGTCATGTCTGTTGGTTGCTACCATGCTTCTCCACCATGAACTTCTGGAACCATAAGACCAAAGAAATCTAGGTTGTGATGTTTTACCACAGACACAGAAAAGTAGTTAACATAACAGACAACCTGTAAGTCTTGGCAGCTGCCGGAGTGGGTAGATGGAGGCAAGGAAGGAAAAAAACCATTGGTAAGTATCAGCATGGTGGAAAGTTGGGGTTAGAGGAGTGTTAGGCTTCAGAGAATGAGTGAGAAGGCCCAGAATATCAGGGAAAGCACACACAGGCTTTGGTCAGTATCCAAAAGAAGAAGATGGACAAAAAGAAAAACAAAAAGTCACACTTTTCTGCATGAGCATTCAGAAAAGTGGACAGGTTGCTTCTGGGAAGCACAAAGGCTTCAGGGAAGGAAAAGTATCTTGTCTCACTAAGGGAATGTCTCTCATCTTTTTTTTTTTTTTTTTTTTGAGTAACTTTAAATGAATCAGTCTTCCTGGCCTGGTGATTGATTGGAGCAACTGAATTAACTCCTGTGTGACTGAATGTGATTTCTCTGTTTCCTGCTCTTTCCACCTTGCCCTTGCTGCAAGTACAGATGCCAGTCCTCTAGAACTGTAAGCCAAAATAAATGCTCTTCTTTCTTAACTTGCTTTTAGTCAGGCTATTTTATCATAGCATTATGAAAGTAGCTATTACATTGTTCTAGAGCTACCTCTGCAGAGGTAGATGGTGTTGTAGGCTGTTTTGACTTCTACCAGCAGAGATCAGAAAGAATCAAATCTTCTGAAATTGCTGTTGCTCAGACCCTCCATACATTAGTCATTAATAATTAAAGAAAAATAAAAGGTCCTCCTATAGACATGTCTATGGGTGAGTCTGTTGAAGGCAATTCCTCAACTGAGGTTCCCTCCTCCCAGGGACTATAGTTTATGTCTCATTGACAAAAACTAAGTAGCATAAGATTCAAGTCCTTTTATGACATGCATTTCAATATTGGTTTTGTTTTAAAAGTTCAACTTTTTATTTTTACCTGTAAGGCAACAAAAAACGTAAATTAATACTCTAGCATCTCTGTCCAGTTTGTCCTTTGGGAAGACTGAAAGCCCAGAGACAGTCATCCCTTTCAATCTGTAGCTGTCTTGACCTTTAGGAGCACCAAAGACTCACTGAAGTACTCTCACACTAGGGTCTGAGAGCTAGTATTTTTAAACAATAAGGAATTTTCATTTTTCTTTTCTCTTGTTTTTGATTTCAAGACAGGTTTTCTCTGTGTAGCCTCAGCTGTTCTGTAACTCACTTTGTAGACCAGGGTGGCCTAAAAAAACAGAGATCCACCTTACCTCCGCCTTCCAAGTACTGAGAATAAAGGTGTGTACCATCACTGCCCAGCACAATATGGAATTTTCTTGTCTATCTTATAGAATCAGAATTTAGACAAAGATGAAGATAAAAGAAGATCAAACAAATAAGTCTTATTGAGGATATCTAATTATGTGTAACCTGCTGGGGCAGCCAAAATCAGGACTTTTGATTTTTAAATTCTACCTATATTACGAAGTACAAGGAATTTGGACCAATTTGACAGTTTTAATTTATGTAAGCACTCACTCATTTGGTATTTTGTAAGTAATATAAAATATAAGCATACATAGACAAAGTGTATATGTATATATACACTTTAATCACTTTAAAAAACTGTTTAGATCTACTTTTTCCCCATATCTTGCATAACTTGATTCTCTGAACTCTAATTAGGGATGAAGAGGAAACTAAGAAAGAGCAGACACACACATACAGTGAAGCTTGTGCTAGGTGTGGTATTTAAGGCAGGAAGTTCAGATAACTAGTCACATCATTTTCACATTTAAGAGAAATGAATCAATAACTACTCACTTGCTTGTTTGCTTGTGCTCAGCTTGATTTCTCTACTCATATACAATTCTGACATTCCTATCTGTTAGTATACTGTCTGAACTGTCCGCCTAAGGAATGGTGCTATCCACAGTAGGCCACCTCTTCTCATAGTGATTTACTTAAGATAATCCCCCACAGACATGCCAACAAATCAAACCAATGTAGACATTACCTTATTAAAACTCTCTTCCCAGGAAATTCTAGGCTGTGTTGACAGCTAAAGTTAATCATCATACCAGATGAAGTAGAATTTTTTTCTTTTGGAATTTTAAAGACTATGCAATCTCATGATAGGTGGGTTTTTTGTTTTGTTTTTTTGTTTTGTTTTTTTTTTTGTTTTGTTTTCTTGTAAGCATTTGGTAACCACAATTTATCAGATGTTAAACTGACTCAGTAACAAAGAGAAACTAGTGCAACCCACCAGCACAAAGGATGATTCTATTCTGCTCTTGCTTCACCAGAGAACTTCAATGATTAGATTAAGGTGTGAGATGCTCTTCATATGTAAAACCAATAAAGGTATTGTCTTAGTCAGTGTTCTGTTACTGTGAAGAGACATTATGACCGTGGCAACTCTTATAAAAGAAAGCATTTAGTTGGTACTTGCCTATAGTTCAGAGGTTTAGTCCATTGTGATAATGGCTCAGCTTATTGTAGTTCATGACTGGCTGATTCTTCTGGATACCTCAACACCAATCAGCCTATTCTAGTTCTATTGGCTTAAGTTCTATGCTTCAGCCAGTCTAGGCAATGAAGTGAGGATTGGCTAGATCATCAAGAAGGGTGTCAAGGAACTGCCACAGTTGAGGAGAGACTCACCTCTGATAAGGGAATCTCTCTCAATATATGGTGGGCTCCTTCTTGACTTTGCCTTCCAGGCACCAAGAAAGTGTCATTAAAGTATAGCCTGGAGATTTTTTTCATATGTGAATCCTTCATGGTCGCTGGAGAAATACCCTTTCTTTATGTAGGATGACTGGCATGCACTTCAGAATCCACACAGTAATCTTGGGGCTACTGCTTGATTCTCATGGCTGACTGGAACCCATAAGCTAGGGAACCAGGCATCCCAGGGACCCCACATTCATAGAGTGGGTCATGGAACTCCTGCTTAAATCTCTGAAGGGGTCGAGAAGCTATGGGGACAATGAGCTTTGACACCTACTGTGTAGAGGGGATGACTCTCTCCAGGAACTCCTGACTGAGGGATGTCAGGGCTCAGACAGCTGTCGTTGAAGTCTCTGTTTCTGATGGATACTGGCTTTCAGGCACCATCTTTGGCATTTGCAGAGGTTGATGTGCCTACAGGACCGCAAATGTTTGTTACTGTGATCCAGGTTCTGTATGTGAGGGTTGGATTTCATAAAACTGGAAGACAGAGACAAGGGAGACCTACAGCTTTGTAAAGCACAAAAATAAAATGAAGAAGATTAACATAACACAATTTTGTAAGCTTTGTGGCAGCAATGTTACATAAGTTTAATGAGTACAATTTTTTATCAAATCAGGTAGTTGTTTCTCCTGTCATTTTAAACTGTGGTGGACTCATTAGTGAGCAAATTCTTATTTGTAATAGTCAGAACTCAGGAATAATATTGTATTTTCAAATCATTGTGATTGATGGTGATAAATTATTTTTTCTGAATATTGTGACTTTCCTATTTTGTTCATTTATCAAATTTTGACCATTTTGTATACACTTTCATTCTCTGGTACACAAATGATGTATAATGATTTTATATTGTTCATATTTAAATTAATGCTTTGAAGATTTCATACAATTATTTTGAGTATATTCACCTCCCTTCCTCCCTTCCTCCCTCGCTCAACTCCATCCACCAGATCCAATCCCCCTTCCCTATCTACTCAACTTTGTGTACTCATTTTTCCAAGCCCATAGATTCCTATTTATGCTGCTCATATACTTTTTGGATGTTTGTGTATGTCTGCTGGGGCTAAGTCAGCCTGTCAGGTACATACCCTTAAAGAAAAGTTGACTTTCTCTCTCCCAGTAGATCTTAGTTGCCAATAGCTCATCAGCTAGGGAAGAGACTTCATGCTGACCTTGCCTCTCCATGCTGAGATTTTATCTGGGTGCTTGAAGCTGTGTGGGTCATATGCATGCAGTCATGTGTGTTTACAATATTGAGTGTCTCACCTAGTAAAATACTGGCATGCAAGGCAAACAGTCAACAGGTCCCTTTTAGACAATGTCTTTGTTGTGGTGGTTGTTTGGTTGCTTTTGGGGTTTCGGTTTTGTAGTTTGGGTGTGGAATATAGGTCACATGTTAAGCAAGTGCTCATCTACTCCAGTCTAATAAAGAAAACATCTTGAAATGGCTTTTAAAATATTAATGAAGAAAACTTTTTTCTGATGTGGCACAAGTAATGGTGTGCACAAATGTTATTAAGGGACCTCTTATTTGTATAACTTTAAAAACCCAAAGCTATGTATCAAGACTATGACCTTAATCTTTTGGGTCCTCCCATTTCCACCTTCCAACTGAGAGTACTAAAGAAGTTTCCCATCATACCAGGTTGGTGTGATATATAAGTTTTAATAAAAATAGACACTGTAAGGAAAGAAGAATAGACATTGTGATCAGACACACCCCAGCGAATTTTTGGGGAAAGAAGAACACTATGCCCACAAGAAGGGATGGCCTTTTACAGAAGGTAAGTGTTACTGGACTTGTCTTGAGCCATTTGAGTAGGGTTGAATTTAAGTCGCACTTTAAGCTGACCGTTCACTCACTTGAAGTAGTAAGTATTATGATGCCATTTGTCCTCACAGAAACTGTCTCTTTGGCATGAGGCACAATGACATTAGGAGTTAGGCTCTATCTGTTTATATCAGAAGTTCTCAACCCGTGGGGTGTGATGCCGTTGGAGGTCAAACAGCCTTTCACAGGGGTTGTTGCCTAAGGCCAGAAAACACAGACATTTACATTACAATTCATACCAGTAGCAAAATTACAGTTATGAAGTAGCAACAAAAATAATCCTATGGTTGGGGGTCACCACAAAATGAGGAACTGTATGAAAGAGTTGCAGTGCTAGAGGGGATTGAGAACCACTGGTTTATATAAAACATTATACATCACTAGGCCAGGCTTCAAGCCTTCAGGATCTGTGTGCTAGAGAATGGAGAATGTTACCTTTTATTTTGGGCCCTTTTGTCTTTATAGAAGTTTGTCAGTGAGAAAACTACAGAGGATGGAGAGGTGGTAGACACAGGAAGCTAAGGGGCAGACTAAGGTATTTGATGTCTTCTGAGTAGTGTTTTGCTTTTGGATCAACCTGTATGTTAGTTACTTTTCTGTTGTGGTGATAAAAGAAGGGGTTTAGTTTGACTTATAGTGCCAAAGAGATAAGAATTTATCATGGTGGGGAGAAATGACAGCAATCAGCAGCCATGTAGGCCAGAGTACAAAGGTGAGAAGCTCACATACAAGCAGAGAGCAAAATAGAAAAGGCATGAGTTTTTAAACTCTCAAAGTTACCTCCAGTGACTTTTAACAATGACACATCTCCTAAACTTCTCCCAAACAGTACCCCCAACTGGTACCAAGTATTCAAATATCTGAACCTATGGGGGAACATTCTCATTCAAACCACTACTGTCTCTAATACTGTCTCTAATATGAGGAAAGTTTGTGAAGGTCAGGCTTGAAGAAAGACTCATTCTTGTGGGGAAAGGATTTCTGCATGTGACAGTTAGATAAGACTATTAAAATGACCTACCTAGGTGACAATGTCGATTTGGTAAATATGAAGGTTGTTGGGATATTTTCGCCTCTGGTGTTGGGGACTGGGGATAGCAGAGGATTACAGATTCCCTGAGTTATATCCTATGCGCCCTTGGCCATTCCCTGCAGATCCACACTGGAGCTCTATTTCAGTGGTAAGTTTGCTCTTTGAACTTGGGAGTATATGTGACCTTATAAATGTGGGTTTCCCTTGTGATCCTGTATGGTGAATAGTTTGTGAGTTTTGTGTGTGTGTGTGTGTGTGTTATTTGTTTGTTTGCTTTGTCAGCTTGATACAAGCTAGGGTTCTCTGACAAGGAGGAACTCAGTTGATGAAAGGCCACCATCAGATTTGCTGGTAGACAATTCTGTGGTGGGTATTCTCTTGATAATGGCTGATGTGAGAGTGCCCAGACTACTGTGGGTGGTGCCATGCTTGGGCAGGCAGCTGAAACTTAAGAAAGGTAGCTGAAATACGAACCTGGTAACAATTCAGAAAGCAGCACTCCTTCTTGGTCTCCACTTCAGTTCTGGAGTTCTACCACACTCCTGCCTAGCTTCTGCAGATGTCAGACCACAGCATATAAGCTGACATAAACACTTTCATCCTTGAGTTACTTTTGTTCAATATTTTATCGTAGCAACAGGGGAGCAATTTACGAGACCTTGAGGCTGAAAATGAATTTTGCCAAAAGACAAAAGTAATAAATGTATTACATACACTATGCTGCAGTCACAGTGACTTCCTGAGAAGGATAAAAGGAAAAAGGATTTGCACAAGACACATCAGGACCAAGTTGTCAGCACAAAGGGACAAAGGGCATGGAATAACAGACAAAGATGGAAATAGAGGACAAGGAGAAAGGAGAGGAGAATAAAGAAGAGAGAGGTCAGGGATGTTTGTCCTAGAGAGACAGAGGACTGCCTCCGAGGAAAGAGGAGAGAGGAGACAGACACAGCACATTGGAAAACAGCAGTTTGTGAAAGTAAAAGGGGAAAGCCCATGGTGGAATGAGTTGGTTAATTTTGACTGAGCATGTTAATTAGGTGAGCCAAAGGGGACCTTAGATCGCTGGACTTCAATACTTTGATAGCTGGATCTTGGTAGTCAGTCTCAGGTAGAGGACATGACCAAATAAGGGAATAGACCCTGGTGGCTAGTGTTAGGAATGTAATCTAACAGTTATCAAGGTAGAGGGAATGGGAGCAAGGGTAAGGCCTGCCAGAGCCGTGCTTGCCTTACTTGGGCCTGCCAGAGCCTGCAAACGAACCCCCATTGAACCGCTGAGAGTTAGTAAATGTTTTTATCAGCTATTGAAGTTCTTTAGTTGTAGCAGGATATTTTTCCCGCAAGTTGGGAGGAGCTAAGGTGGGAGGAGTAAAGAGAGGAAGAGGAAAAGGAAGAAGAGGAGCTAGAGAGAGCAGAGATGTAGGAGGATGGAGAGCCACGCAGGTATGGAGGGCAGTCCTGGGTAACAGCTTATATTTAGGCTAGCTAATTAGGAAACACCTCTAATTGTATGGGCATGTTGTTACTGAGCATTATCAAACATATAAAGCCTTTGATTAATCTTTAAGCATTAGAGTTTCATTCATACCAGGTACCACATGGATGGCCGGATGGTCTGGGCAAAGCCCAGCCTTTCAGAGACAGTGTGGAAGATTGGCAGAGTCATCTCCCATGCTGGCATCTCGTGGGTGGCAGGGCTGGTGTCTCTGGCTTGCCATTCCTAGATGTGGCATGCACGTGGCCTCTGGCCACAGAACATGATGGTAAAGCTAAGCAGAGCTGCTGCCGCTTAGATAGTCAGCCCAAGAAAAAGGCTGATTTAAATATCTCCTGCTACAAGTGACGACCAATGTCTAGCACAAATTCACTAGAAATTTAAGTCTAAAAAAAAAAAGAAAGAAAGAAAGAAAGGAAGGAAGAAAGAAGGAAAGAAAGAAAGAAAGAAAGAAAGAAAGAAAGAAAGAAAGAAAGAGCTGAGATAAGTCATGTGACTCCTAGCACCTAACACTGAACAAAAAAACTGCAGCTGAGCTCCCCTGCTGTGAGGAAAAGCAGGTTGCTTTTTGTTAAGGATAGAAGGAAGTAGCTTACATTTAGAACAGAGAGATTTGAACTGTGAATTAAAATTGAGACTATTTGTTTTTAATATAGATTTTGTCCAATTTACAAGAGGGATCTTGCCTGTGGCTTGGAACAAAGATAGGTAGAGAAAAATTGTGGCTCTAGGCACAGAACCACAGACAGACAGGTATACATTTTAGCCAAGAGAACTAAATAAATAAGCCTCCTTTGTGGATCAGTTACTGATTTAAGTATAAAATTAAAATATAGGGATTATTTGCTTTTAGGAAAGATTTATAAACAGATTTGTCTGAATCACATGGGGATTATCACCTGTGGTTTGGAACTTAGGGAAAATTGTCACTGGCTCTAGAGTAGAAAGTACAGTGTATAAGTGGAAGCTGCTCTGGAGTACAGAGCCAAACAGATAGATGGTATAAATAAAAAACTGTTCTAGGCAGAGGGACGAACAGAAAGATAGTGTAAATCAGGTGTATTCAGATAATATAGTTATATTGCCCCACAGGAGACTTGGGTTCTGTCTAACATGGGCCCCATGGGAATTCTGGGTTCATTTCCTGCTTGGCAAAATAGGAAAGACCTAAGAATAGGGACATACAGTACTTTAGTTAAGATAGGGAAAATTGTCACTGACTCTAGAGTAGAGAGTACAGTGTATAAATAGAGACTGTTCTGGCAGAGGCTGAACAGAAAGATAGTGTAAATCAGGTGTATTCGGATGATATAAAGTTATATTGCCTCACAGGAAACTCAGGTCCTGTCTAACGTGGGCCCCATGGGAATTCTGGGTTCATTTACTGCTTGGCAAAAATAGGAAAGGCCTAAGAATAGGCACATACAGTATTTTAGTTTTAAATTGATTTTATTTTCAAGACGGGTGTGATTTTCAGTTTTGTGATTATATTTTTCCTCTGGGAAAATGTCAAGATAAAGGTTTTTCTGGTTACTGGCTCAAGGATATACTGTTTTGGGAAAAAGATTTTGTCTGGTGTTTTCGGAAGAGAGGATTAAGATATTTCTACCTCCCAGAATTATTTGGATTAGACATGACAGAGGCAGGCCACCAGAAGACTAGCTTCCAGAATTCAAACAAAAAAATTATCTTGATTCTAAAATTTGTTTTCAGAATTGTATATTGCAGAATACACAGCCTTGGTGTATCTATTCATCAAGCAAGCTGAGCAGACCTGCTCGAACCTCTGATGTCCTGGAATTTCAGCTGGATGCAGTGAAGACACAGACATCAGAGGCTTATAAATTTACTCTTCCCCCTCCTCCTCTTCTAATATCTCAATGACCAAATTCAGCTTGAAGGAGTTAATGAAGAGTCAGCGCCCCATTCCCTGGGCTTGGGGACTGAGGTGGTTAATATTGGGCTGTCTTTCTAGGGAAAAGTAGTGGTTTTGTTGGAACAGGGAGAAATAGCTAGGATTGATTGCATAGCCATAACTTATTGGTAGAAATCTGTATAATTGTTATTAAACTGAAGTTATAATTTCTTAAATGGTACAAAATTTATTTTTATTTCAAATTCTAGGGTTTCATTGGTATATCTTCTTCTATTAAGTCAAAATTGGTGAGTACAAGGTTTAGACTCAGTCCTTCTTTAATTTTTTTAACTGATCTGAGATGGTTAGCCTGTGAGTTAACGGTCTATAGCAAATTCATGACTCTGAGTTTATTGTTAAGGTGTTTTCTAGATTTTAATTAGAAATAGCTGAGAGGAGTTAAGGAACAACAGTCCAGATTGCTTTACATAGATAGTTGGTTTTTAAAACATCAGAAGTCCATAGAATTGACTTTACAAACATTCCTGTATTAATGTTCATTTTGATTAGAAACCTGTCTGCTCCTGACAGCTTCCCTGTCTTGGATTCTAAGAAGAAATTGAGCATCTTTGGAGTTATTCCAGTTGTGGTGAGACAGCCACTAGGCAAGAATTGCCTCTTTTCATCTACAGATAATATTCTGTCTGGAAGAAGGAGACACTTGCAGAATAATCGACTGATTATATCTGCTAAGATAGAGTGATCAGGCCTTAAAAATTCTGCATTACTAGGTCTGTCAGATGATCCTGGGCCAGAAGGCTGAAGACCAAATGCTCCAACATTTTGAAGTAAGGGACTGTCCAGGTAATCAGCGGTCTCTATAAATTGGCTAAGTTTTAGAAGCCACGCTCTGTGTTTTCCATAATTTCAGTTAATTCAGTCATTCTGGATTTCTGACAGGGTTGAAGACTTGTAGTCTCATAGCCAACCCAGGCTATTTACTTTGAAAGAGCAGATTTGAGAGGATGGTTTTCAGATGACATTCATTCTAAAGCCAGGACATAAGCCAGGTTCAGAACTAAGTCTTTTAGTTAGGAGAGATGACAGAGGTTCTATTTAGTTAAAAGAAATGATGGACTGGGTATTACGTCTATCTTGTACCTTACTGATACAAATTGGTATAGTTTTTGCTCTAATTGTATTTTGATCAAAAGTTTTTTTTTTTAATTTTAACAGGAAGGGTGATATGTAGCAGGATATTTTTCCTACAAGTTGGGAGGAGCTAAGGTAGGAGGAGTAAGGAGAGGAAGAGGAAGAGGGGAAGGAAGAGGAGGAGCTAGGGGAGAGAGCACCAGAGAGAGGGGAACATGGAAGCAGGCATGCACCTGTCTCTAGTAGTCAAAGGTAGCTGATATATCTAGGTTGGGTATTGGGTTACACCTCTGATTGTATGAGGATCTTGTTATTGAGCATTACCAAACATATAAAGCCTTTGCATAATCTAAGCATTAGAGTCTCATTTCTACCAGGCCTGAGTGGATGGAAGGATGGTCTGGGTACTGCTCAGCCTTTGTAGAGACAGCATGGGAGATGGGCAGAGCCATCTTGTGGGTGGCAGGGCCCATGTCTCTGGCATAAGGCCCAAGCTGAGCAGCGGTGGTATGCTGCCGCTCCTGGCCGCAGTTCTAGGCTAGTCGGGAACATGGCGGCTGATTAAGAAAAGCCAGACTGAATGCTGCCCTTTTCAATATCTCCCATTACACTTAGTTTTATCTCATGGACCATTCCTGTAGGGACTGTATTTACAGAGCAGAGGCTAGATTTCAAAACATTCACTGCCTCTCTTGAGAGTGACATGTGGGCTCAGGGACCATGTGCTATTTGGAAGGTAAGTTGTTAAATGTTTGCATATGACACCAGAAGTCATTGGTGTCAGTATCTCATCGTTAAAGTGTGAGCATTTTTGCGTTCCTTTTTGTCTCTACAAATTCCACTATTTCCATACCTTGATAACTGTATTTATTGATTTGTGTGTTTGAATTTAATTAGTTGAAAATGGAGAGATTTGAGAAATTATGTGTAGGAAATGAATGACTTCTCCATCAACCTAATAAATTGAATTGAACCAAATTTATAGTTTTGTTGTTGTTTTTTTTTTTTAAGGCAGGTTTATTGGGGCAGCTCTCAGACAGGTTCACCAAACTCACAGAAGCGAGTCACAAGGCTGGGTTGGAGTAGGGCCTTTTTAAAGGGGACTTAGGGGGAGTTGTGATGCAATGGTGAGGTATTGGGCTTATAGCCTTATTTGGTGAGTTTAGGGCCCTGTAGGTGGATCATAAGTCTGATAGTCACTTTGGAATTGGGAACTAAGAGCTGGCTTTGTCCAGTGTTTTTCATGGGATTGTGCAAGCACTAGCACCTGGTCAGAGAAGGACAAGAACCTCTTGGCCCAGACCATCTTGCCTTTGTCCTTAAACCTCCAGTCTAACAAGAAAGCCTTGGACGTGGGCCTCATTTCAAATCCCTGAGATATGTGGTCCTCAGGGTTACAGGCATGGACTTGACTCTGGAGGGCAGCAATTGACTCTCCAGAGGCTCAAGGCCTTTTACAATGAATTGTACAAGAGATTATTTATTAAAGGAGAAATACAGAGGACCTCAGGGGTGTGCCAGATCTTTCCTGTGGCCTAGTGACAAGAAAAGGAAGGGGAAGGGTCTAAGTAACCTTTATTATTATTATTATTATTATTATTATTATTTTACCTTTATTTTATGTATTTTGGTGTTTTGCTTGGCATGTCTGTATAAAAGTGTTGGTTCTCTTGGAACTGCAGTTACAGACAGTGGTGAGCTACCATAATGGTGCTGGGAATAGACCCAGGGTCCTCTGGAAAAGCAACCAGCACTCTTGACCACTGAGCCAGTCTCCAGTATCGGATATATAACTTTTTAATGTCACATGTTGTCTCCATGGACACTGAGTCTGGAAATCCCTGAACACACCTGTGACTCTTCTTTGAGGAAGAGGAAGCAGGAATTGCCCCGAGTGTTAAGAGCAAGTGTCAGTCAAGGAAGGAAAGTCAGAGGCAGTTTTGCTTATGGATCAGTTTTGCTTATGATCTTTTCTTGTAGGCAGGGCCAGTGTGGCTCTAGAGGAAGAAGCTGGGTCAGCAGGGGAGTCTGGTGCTCTTTCAAGTACAGGGTGCATCTCCAGCCATTCAGCCTTTAGGAGAAGGTATGGCTGCATGTGCTTGTAACCTCAGTACTGGAAGGTAGATACAATCAGACTCCAAGATCTTGCTGGCCCAGCCATCCTAGCTAAAATAGCAAGCTTCTGAGTCAATGAGAGACTGTCTAAACTAGTAAGATAGAGCCCGATAGAGGAAGCCAACATCCTGGTCTCTGAGTGCTTATACATGGATGCATACACTCACACACTCACAGGAGTGAACTATACCTCATACTTGTCTAGATGTGGTCCTACCACTGACCCATTGTCTGGTGTTGATCTCATCCTATAAGTGATCTAACACGTTGTTAGAACTGTGTGAAGTATCTTCAGGGACCCAAGTACCCCTTGGGTGGTGTTCTTCCCTTCTCCTACCATGAGATTTCTATTTCTCTGGAGGTGGTTTCAGTAGCCTGATAGATTGAGAGACAGGAGAGTTTCAAATGTCTCATTAGAGCAGTAGTTCTCAGCCTTTCTAATGCTGTGACCCCTTAATACACTTCCTTTTGTTGCAATGACCCTAGCCATAAAATTATTTTTGTTCCTACTTATTGATGGTAATCTAGCTACTGTTATGAGTCATAATGTAAATATCTGATATGCAGGATATCTAATATGTGACTCCTGAGAAAAGGTACATTTGACCTCCAAAGGGGTCTGACCCACAGGTTGAGAACCACCTTGTCAGAGTCTTTTCACTTCTGCCAACTTACACGAGGAGCACTGAAGTGGAAGCATTTAGTCTCTTCGAAAAGTTAGTTATGTCAAATGATGTTTTGCTGTGTAGGACCATGAAAGGCAGCCGGTTTCTGGTTGAGCTAAGGTTGGAAACCCTGGTGACCCTGAGGGGGGTGGTAAGTGAAGTGTTTTGCCTGGTTCCCAGACACTAGACTCCTGACATGAGGCCGCAGCCCTCCATAGATTTGTGGTCATAGCTCACATAAGGACAATGCCCCCAAGACTCCACAGGTAGAGGACATGACCTGTGGTCACATAGGCTCAAGACAGATCTCCATTTTAATGAGGTACCTAAAGGCCTGCTGAAGGGCTTAGCCAATTAAGGTCTCCTACCCAGACACTCCTCCTTGCAAATGGTATCTAACCTCAGGCCCACCCTTAGAAAACGGAGTATGGTTTTACTCATCACCATTCTCTGCCATGACAATAAATGCCTTAAAACCATGGACTCTTTTCATCGGGACCTGCCATGGTGAGCAATGGAGCAGGCCTTCACCTAAAGAGCCACATCTAATCTCCCTCAGAAGACCTCTCAGCACTCCCAGACATGACCACCAAGCCAAGCCAGTTGCCCTCTGAACAAGCCAAGGACTCCTCCTGGAGGGACCCAGCTGGAGCTTGCCCCTGCTTAGCCCATGAGCCCCCATTCCATTCTCAGTTCTTTCACAGCCCCCAGTGGCTCCTGGGTGCCCAAGATCCTGAGAACCAGATGGCCTTGGCCTTCCTGCCAGCCTGGGGACCTCTGAGCTAGCTCTGGCTGCCCCATGGACCTCAGACTGCACTTCCCACCCCCAGGAGTGGTGTCCTGCTGCTTAACATAGCCCAACACCCGCCTGGCTCTGGTGTGGGATAAATGCAGTCAAACTTCCCACATCCTGCCTCCCTAGAGCCCTGTGAGCTGAACATAGGACACCCTCCCCTCCATAACCCAACATTGCTAGGCCACACAGGTGAAAGGATGCCTTGCTAAAGCAGACACATGAAAGAATGTTTCCCTGAAGCAGACACAGGTAAAAGGATGTTTTGATATAGCAGACACATGAAAGGACAAGTGATGAAGGAATATAAAGCTGACTCCACAGACAGCAGAAGAGGGAAGAGGAGCATGAAGCATTGGTTTGATTTGCTCCATCTTGTTAGTCTTTGCTAATGACATGCATGTACTGGTTCACCTTACATAGCATTGTTGAGCTTGTTATGCCCAGATTGTGAGACCCCAAAGACCACCAGGACTCGACTCCAATGCAATTCACACAAGGGTTTATTCAGCACAAGTTTGAGCTCAGGATGCAAACCTCCCTGATGCAGCAGGTTAGGAGAGCAACCCCGAGGTCTAGAGGAAGGGGTTTTTAAAGGAAAAAACTGGGAGCATGGGTTTCTAAGTCTTGGTGTTACATGATTGGGTAAGAGGTTTATGGGGAAGTTGATTTTTAAAGTGATTGGTTTGTTTAGGCACCAAGGCTGCAAATGGCTCTGGCCTGGCCATCTGAAGAACATCTGGTCATTAATTAACAACTGCTACGAAAGAGGATCCATTAGCATCGTTTGTGGTATTTCCAGGAACAGTGCTATGTGACTCCCAAGGGCCATTTAAGTGGGAGGATCAATAGGGTTGTTAGGAAACCTTATCTCCAGAGTGCAGAAAAGAATTCAGTAGGACTGGTGACTCCTAGCAGCTGTAGCTGGCTGGATATGTCACCTTGGGACCTGGTTCTTTGCTTAAACTTCCATTTCTGGGCCTCTGCTTCGGTCTCTCAAGCTCAACTTGTGGTAATACTGCCATTGAGAGAAACTCTCCCCAGAACTGCTCATGAGGTTCCTGCAGCAATTTGCCACTTCTGTGGCATCGCCTCAGACTGGTTGGTGTTCATGATTGGTGTTTTCCTGCCTAGAGGATTTGTCTGCAACTGCTGAGTCGTATTTGGTGTTTGCTACAGGACTGAACTGCTGCCAGAGAAGATCGAGCTCACCCCCAAAGAACTATTGCTGAACAGGTCCACTTCCTCCATCCTAATAACTTTTCTCTTTTACTACCTCTGTTGAGAGGTGGGCTAGAGGAAAGGCTGAACCCTTATTAAAAGTAGGTTGCAAAAACTTTATGCGTACAGAGCATTGTTAAGATTGAGGGATGAGAAGGTAGTGCTAAAGCTCAAAGTTATAAAGCATTTTGGTGAGGACTGAGCATAGTCTGTCCTTGCCCTTCTTCATTGGGGTGTCTTCAGGAAAACAATTTATTTACTGTCTTTGACATTATATTTTAAAATTACATCTATGTATGTGTGTGAGCCAAAGTAACTGTGCAGCCATAAAATAACCTAGGAGGACTCAGTTTGTTTCTGTCCATCCTGTGGGTTCTAGAGATTGATGGAAGATCCTGAGAGTTTGGCCCAAGTGCTTTCACCCACTGAGCTATCTTTTTGCTTTCGCTTTTGTTTCTCTATGTAACCTTAGCTGGCTTTGAACTCACTGCAGACCAGGCTGGCCTTAAACTCAGAGATCCACCTGCCTCTGCCTCCTGAGTGCTGGAGTTAAAGGCCTGTACCACCAAGCCTGGCTTACATTGAGCTATCTTGATGTCTCTTGGCAAGATATCTTTTGGAAAACAGCTTTATCAGTAGTGTCAGAGATTTCCCGATTCACTCTATCAGCAGCAATGCCAAACTAGATCCTGAAAATAAAGGACTACTTTTTCCCCATATTTCCTCTCATGTCACCATAATTTTTCTTCTTACTTTCCTGCTTCTCGATCCTAAAGGAATGTTTAGGATTCTACCCTTACAAATAGATTAATGCTTTAATGGATTAATGGGTAGTTTTTAAAACTGGTGGGGCTCTAAAAGCCAGTTTAGTTATGTCTCTCTCTTGCATCCCCTTGCTCTGAGACCCTAGGACTCAGGTCTCAGCCAACGAAAAACTTAGATGAGATTGTTGAGCCAAAATAAACTTGTATGACTTAACTCAGACACCTAAAATTGGTTATGCTGAGTAGATGGCATCGTGGATCTGAGAGTTTATTTCTCACACATTTCAAACTTAGTGGGGAAGGAAGTATGCCTTGGGGAAAAGGAAGGGACTAGAGTCTCCGTGGGTCCCGCGGAAGAGGAGCCCCACGCCCATGCGCCATTTTGATAGTACCAGGAGACGTGGAGCAGTGAAGTATAGAGCGATGCTGAGGGCTCAGAAGAGGACTGAAATCCAGTGCTGGTCGGTGCCACTTTGTGATGCAGGGGTCCTGCTTCAGGACAGCAACTTCAGGAGAGCAGCTCTGTAGCCTCAGAAAATGCCCTCAAAACTGAAGCTGCATCAAGGAAATCCTTCCATTACAGGGTCGGATGCAGCCAGTCGCCACAGTCTCTGCTAGTGTCTTACACCTCCGCTGTCCCTTCCCCCCCCCCCACTCCGACCCATCTCCATCCTGACTCCCAATGCTCCCCATCTCCAGCCTTTCAGACCTTGCGTGTCCGCTGGGTTCCTGCGGCCAAAAGGGTCCCAGGACAACAAAGGCTAAGACAGTGACTGACAAGGAGTGTCTGCAAAGAATAACTTGGGTCCTACCCTTGGTGTCAGGTTAAGCAGCGCCGCACCTTGCCCCTCCTCCTGCTGGAAATCCTGATTAGACCATTTCCATAACACTCTAATTGGCTCTTGGTCTACCATACTCCCGTGAGTGGACAAAGAACCCATTAACTGGGTGAGTGAGACCTACAGGGCTCAGCCCTTCTCAACGTACTTAGGCTTCTTCCCAGAATTGAGAACTTGTCCGATCTGGAGACAATTGCATTTCGGCCTGAGTTGCTCCTGAACCGACTCTTCCTGCTTCTTACTGTACTTAGTGCATTCATCCTGCTGTGGTGTCTTGGACATCTCTGTCAGAAATGTGCCAGGGAAGCGGCAGATTTCCAGAGACATCCTCTGACCCCAGAAAAGGATGGGCATGCGGGCCTCTACCAGCTACATGGTAACAGAAAGCAAAGCTTGATGTTGGAGATCAGGAATTTAGGGTTAGAGTTGCCAAGGCTTCCTCCAACCTGGCCAACAGAATTCAAGCCAACAATGGACTACAGTAAGTGAGTGGAAACGGGAGGTAGGTGGCAGAATTATTCTGTAAGCAAGAGGGAAGAGAACAAACCCACTTACAACTTCACTCAAGGCTGCAAGTGTGGGAAAGTGTAAACAAAATGTACTGATTTTTTTTCTGTCAAAGGGTTAAATCAGATAAAATTCCACTAAAAATAACTACAGAGAAGCCACTTGGTAGAAATAGTAACTCTTCCAGGATCAGCACTTCTTGAAATCAAAGCACTTCTGTCTCAAGTTTGCATTCTGCCTTAATAACTGGACATTTAAATCATGGGGCTGGAGAGATGGTTCAGTGGTTAAGCACACTGGTTATTTTTCCAGAGGTCCAGAGTTTAATTCCCAGCAACCACATGGTGGCTAACAACCACCTGTAATGGGATCTGATGCTCTCTTTTGGTGTGTCTGAAGACAGCTAATATATATATATATGTATATGTATGTATGTATGTATATATATGCATATATGTGTATATATATGTATACATATATATACACACACACACACATATATATATATACCAATCATGTAAGAATCTGAGCTCTGACCACTCAGAGTGAAGCAGGGATCTTTTTACCATTGGGAATGAAAATTCAGCAGGAGGAGGCTTTCTGTTTCATTTGGCATGCTACACACCTTTCTGCTAAAGTAAAATTTTTGCCTTGCCAGATTGCTTTCATGAGACTCCCGACCTTTTTTTTTTCTTAAATGCCATCTATGGACTGCAGGAGCCACCGAAGGACACTGGACACTCCGTGGCTAGACATACATATAGCTGGTATCCCGGTAGTAGGAAGGAGGAGAATACTGAGGGAAGCAGCAGTGGGGACCAGGGCTCCAGGGCAGCTGAGACTCTGGTGGCTCTGCTGGGTGATGCCCTGGTCCCGCTGGGTGAAGCTGAGCCAGCAAGCTGGGAGACACAGCACTATATATCACTGAGCACTCACTGCTGTTGTCCCCTCTGGGCAGCTGGACTCCCACAGCCCCGGGTCTCCACAGCCTGGGGAGTGTCTGGGGATTATTGTGGTAATACTAAGGACTGGAGTCCTTGTGCAAGTAGAGCCATGGGCTGTGGTGACTCTGAGTCCTGAGCATGTTATGTCAGAAACATATTGGCACATCTGTATCCTCCCACGATGGCAGTAACTTTTGAAACAATCTATGCATTCACAAGGGACTTAGGCTTGGTTATCTGCAGTTGGCCAAGCAAGCCGGATTTTGTCCCTAATTAGAAAGTGACAAATGCAGGTACCTTTATTTCTATTTTTCCTCCTACTTTTCTTCCTTCTCTTTCTCCTCCTTCCCAGTTTGTTTTTATTGTTGTTTTTGGTTTTTGTTTGTTTGTTTGTTTGTTTTTGAGATAGGGTCTCTCTACGTGGCCATGGTTGTCCTAAAACTCCCTTATGTATACCTGACTGGCCTTGAACGAACAGAAACTAGCTTGCCTCTGCCTTTCAAATGCTGATACTAAAGACGTGCACCATCATGCTCAAATCCTGGGAAGTGTAAGTTGGCTGTGTCTTTTTACGCTCCATCCCAGCATAACTCTTTGCTATGGTCTCCAACACAGACCTGTCATTTGTCTAGTCATTTCCTCAACCAAGGCCATGGGTTTTTTGATTTTGTGTATCTTATTTTTATCTGGAGTTGCAAAAGTTTTGGCCACCCTGGTCTTGTTTTTAAAGCACTTATTCTGCATACAGGATCTCTTGATATCACATGTATTTCAATCACTTTTTATTCTGCTTTGCTGCTTTTATTTTAGCACCTTTAATGTTTTGTTTTAGGGCATAGTATTGCTGTCCAGTCAAGGCTGACATAGAGCTTGCTATGCCATTGCAGTTGGATTTGAATTCACCATCTGTGGTGACTTGAATGCTAAATGTTCCCCATAGTCCCTGACATTTGAATAGTTGATCCCCAACTAGTGGTGCTATTTGTGTAGGTTTAGGAGTAAGTCCTTACTACAGAAATTATGCCATTGGTGGCAGGCTTTGAGAGTTTAAATACTCTTGCCATTTCTTGTCTGCTCTCTCTGCTTCCTGCTTGTGGTCAAGATTCAAGCCTTCAGCTTCTGCTGCTGCCACCATGTCTGCTGTTTGCTGCCATACCACCCTACCATGACACAGACTCGTATTGTTTTAGAACTGTAGGCGCAAATAAATATGTTCTTCCTCCTGTAAGTTGACTTGGTCATAGTGTTTTTATCACAGAAATAAAAAAGTAACCAATACACCATCCTTCTGGTTTTGTCTCCTAAGTGCTAGTATTATAAGCATGTGTCACCATTACTGGCTCATACTTCTCTTAAGTTCATATACTAATTTAGTCTATTTATGTAAAACATAACTCTTACTTCACAAGAAATAAGAGTTTGTTTATTCTAGAGCCAAATGTGACACAGATTCAGGGTACCACAAATACCATATTCTGATGTGATAACAGTTTCACAAAGTTTTCTCAGATATAGAACAAAAAAAAATTACAAATCAAGGCTTTTAAAAAATAAATTTGCTGGAAGCATTGGGTACGCAGGTTAAGCAAAGCTGAGAAATCCTAGCTATTGGTTTCAGAAGTTACTGGATCACATACTTAGTAAGTTCACTCTTCTCATAGTGTGACTCCAGGAGATTGAACTCAGGTGGTCAGGCTTGGCAGCATGTGCTTTTGCCTGCTGATCCAGCTCATCAGCCCTAGATTTTTTTTTTTAATGTAATTGTATCTTCTGGTGACTTCAGTTCACAACTGCATCCATTTCTTATTGGGTATTCTATTTTAGAATTCTTACCATAAAGGCTGACTGGCTGTGTCTCTCTCTCCCTCTCCCTCTCCTTTCTTACGTACAAAGGCTAATTGATGGTGTCTTTTTTTCTTGTCTATTCTTCAGCCCTTTCTCTCTTCGCATCTGGTTCTTTCCTCTTCCTTTCTTTCCCCTCTTCCCATCTTCCCCTCTGCTCACCTCCTCTCTCTTTCCTCTCTTCTTCCTTCCCTCTCGTCGACACACATACAAACATTCACCAAGTGTGACTCCCCACCTCGCCCCCTCGCTCCTCCCACTAGCATCCATAGATCTCAAGCTTGTGTGGCACTTGCTTACACATAGCCCAGAGTAGCCTAGCAATAATCATTCTCCTGCCCAGACCCTTGAGGTGCTGAAATCACTGGCATGAACCAAGTCTGACTGTGACTTTTAACACTTTTCTTTAGACTTCCTGTTTTAAGACGTGGTTTCATTGTCATTATTAGAGTACAGGGGAATGGAATGTATGTTTCCCAGTACATAACAGTTTATCCTTGCTTGACATATACAGATACTGTGATTTCTGTCTCTGTTGGATCATGCCTACTCTATAATGAATCAATTTTCTGGTAATGCTGACCCACTGAATACTGATTTCATTTCAGCAATGGGCCTGTCTTAATAGTATACTGGCCTGAATAGTGTAGTTTCAAAGTCTTTTTGTTAGGCAAGCTATCACTCTCTTATTCAAATTTTTAAAAATATTGTTCCATATTTACTATGCTACAAAGTCTGTTAAGGTTCTTTACATTATTTACTAGTTAGAAGTTTGTTTTAAAAATTAAGCAATTGTATACTTAGGTATGAGAGATGACATGGTGGTGTCATTAAAAGTCTTCAAAGAATGTTCTTCATTGTCAGTTGACATTCGTTAGTAAAAGTGTGATATTTACTTAGAACTACACTAGTACTATTCATTTTAGTTTAGAATGGTCTATAAGGAACCAGCTGCATGCTTCTAAATGTTGTCTTGTAGTGCAACCACAAGCAATGCAGTCAGGTCTCTAACAGCATGTTACAAGAGATAGTCAATAGGAACTATCAAGCCCGTGTCACCATTTTGAGAATATATTGAGGCCAGGCATGGTGGTGTACTTACAGGGCAGAACCAGGTGGCTCTTTGTGAGTTCAAGGCTAGCCTTTACACAGTGAGGTCCAGACCAACAAGAGCTACATAGAAAGGCCCTGTCTTAAAAAAAAAAGAAAAAAAAAGAAAAGAAAAGAAACTCAGATGTTGGGTCACAGCCTTCCCCCTGACAACCATGTGAAACTATTGCAGTGATTCTGAGAAAGAATCAGGTTATAAAAGTTGCATAGCAGTCGACACCCGCTGTTCAGAGAGACCACATAGCTCTTCATTCAGAAAAAAATCCCTCCTAAAAGCATTCCCAAGATACCAGAAGTAAAAGGTTTTCTCCTACATTTTTAGCATGAAGGCCCAGGACATCTAGAGTCAACTCTGTTGTAGGAATTAGGTAATCGGAATTTGTTATGAGAATTTTTAGAGACTCAGTGTTTAAGAGAAGTTAGCACAATCTATCAGCACAGGAGAACTGTCCTATGTTGCTGTGGATTTGTCAAATAGCTCCAGTCTACTGTCAGAGTATAACGACCCAGACAGGACTCACGTGGGACACAGTGTTGTGCCACCTCTCATGAGTTAAGCCTGCATCTGTAATAGTGCCATGCTCATCCTTTTATATCTTTAGGGGTGTGGCTGTCAAATTCACCTTGGAGGAGTGGGCTAGGTTGGATCCATTCCAAAGGATTCTAAGATGATGTAATGCAGGAAAAAATCAGGACCATGGCTTCTATAGGTAAATATGTCATCATCCCATACTTAATTAATCAGAGAACAGTGTTTCTTTGCTGTTGTATAAACTGGGGTGTTGGGACGAAATATTTGATTGAATATATCTGGCAGAGTCATTTTATACCATAAATACAGCTAGAATGTTAATTTTTTGCTATGTAGTAATTCATAATAATTTCTCTGGTTCTATATTTTAGGAAACAAAGTAGAACACCAAACATGAAAAAAGTACCAAACCTCCTGAGAAACTAAGGTAATCTGTACTCCAATGAGATTGCAGAGTACCTCAAGAATCTTGATGTGACAAAAATTCTTTTAAAGAATCAGAAGATAGAAACATATTCAAAGTGACTTAATCTTAGGAATTTTCTTCAAAACTTCATACATATTGATCAGTACTAATCTCAATTATTCCCATAATGCAAACAACTAGAAAATCATGGTGCCAGACATGATGGGTTTTGCAGATAGCTTTGCTACGCTGCCTTAACTCTGGGAATGGATCGTGCTACTAACCTCCACCTGGCTTCCCTTGAATCCACGGATAAAAGACACATACACACAGTTGCTCAATTTCAACTTGCCTTTTGGCACAATTGCTGGGCGCTACTATCTCCTGCCTGGAAAAGTGTGCTCTTATCAATATTCTTATCTCTCTCCCTGGCCTAAACTTTAATTGTCCAGTTACATCTAGCCCCTGCTAAACATCCCTGGCCACTCCATTTCGAGATCTCACATAGCTGATCAACTTTTCTCCATCAGAAGCCCGGCGAACTCTCCTCTCCTCCCTTGAGTCTGTCTGCTTGCCTCTAGGGACCAGGAAGTCCCGCCTATCCCTTCCACCCAGCAATTGGTCCATGGCTTCTTTACTGACAGATCAAGAACCAATTGGGGAACAGATCCTTAGCCCTGCCCCCACAGAAGGGTTGTTTGTTTTGAGACTGGGTCTCACGATGTATACCTGCCTTACCTGGAACTCACTATATAGTACAGACTAGACTTAAAGTCACAAAGATCCATCTGTCTCTGCCTTGAAAGTGTTATGATAAGTATTAGGATTCAATTTGTGAATACCAAATCCAGCAGAAAGTGATACTTTTTAAAATCATATTTGTAGGGCTGGAGAGATGGCTCAGTGGTTAAGAGCACTGACTGCTCTTCCAGAGGTCCTGAGTTCAAAAATCCCAGCAACCACATGGTGGCTCACAACCATCTGTAATGAGATTCGATGCCGTCTTCTGGTGTGTCTGAAGACAGCTACAGTGTACTCATAAATAAAATAAATAAATCTTTAAAAAAATCATATTTGTATATACAGATTTCACTCCCAGCACAGTACTCACAGACTGAATTATCTACAAAATCTGGATATAAGGATTATATGAAAAATAAATTTCCTGGGGCTTGAAAAATTGTTTAGTGGTAAAGAGTGTTTGCTACTCTTATAGAATACCTAGCTTCAGTTTCCAGCAAGCATTCAAACTAGTATTGTGGATCAAAGAATAACTAACTGTATGTATATAAATGTGGCATAGGCTTTCAGTGTTTGCCAGCATGGAGGGAGTATAATACAGTCATGCATGAGTGCCATTGTTATTATAGTTGTCCTCAATCAATGTGGCCAAGCTCAAAGATCTCAATAGGGAAAAGAATTGACAGTTCTTCTGATGGGTGATTAGTAAACAAAATCTTAACCTAGATGTGATGGTTCACACCTTGAATCCCAGCACTTGGGAAGCAGAGGCAGATGGATCCCTGAGTTTGAGCCAGACTTGTCTACAGTGTGAGTTCCAGGACAGCCAGGGCTATACAGAGAAACTCGGTCTTAACTCCCCCCCCCCCCACTCCAAATAAATTTAACAAAATCTTTCATTTTTTAAATAGAAATGTTGGAGAAAACCTGAATGTAAAGAACATAATATGGAGAAATAAGTCCTTCTTGCCTGTGTACCTGTTATGTCACAAAGGACACAAAACCTACAAGTGTCAGCAATATGAAGGAGAAAGTGTAAGCAACTTGGGAACACCTCTTTAAACCCTCAGTGCAATTAGAAGCATGAACGTGCACGTATTGGGGAGACACTTAAAAATCATATCCGTAATGAAGACTATTTCGGTACTGGTCGCAATCATGAGCTCATTCACAATGGAAGAAAAGACCACAAATGTAAGCCACATTGTAAAGTGTTCATTTCTTCCAATTCTTTTAACATTAGCTACATCACAGTGGAGAGAAGTCTATGTATGTAAGCAATGTAGGAGAGTATTTATTCATTACAGTTCCCTTTGATGCCACAAAGCAACACACAATGGGAAGAAAGCATGTTCATGTGAGAGCCTTTACTCTTAATTACATTATAATACATGAATAAATTCACACTGGAGAGAAACCCTATGTGTGTACCCAGTGTGGGAAAGCCTTCACTTTTCACAAAGCCTTTTACAAATGTAAAATAATTCACCATGGAGGAACCTTACAAATAGAATTGGGGAAGGCTTCATTATCTGCTAATAGCACTCATAACACATGGAGAGAAATGCTATGAGCAGAAGCGTCTGGGCATTCACTCACAGATGGAGAGCATGTTTGTCTAGAAGAGTCATACATACAGAAGTCTTCTGTTGGTACACATGTGTAACACAACCTGGATGAAGTCCTTTGATTGTCAAAACCACAAGAAAACCAAGATTAGTAGCCAACAGCATCTGTCCTGTGAAGGTTCGTCATATGTTCAACAAAATAACTGAAAGTCAATAGAAGATCTTAACATAAATTATTTTTTTAGAATGCTCCAGAAAATATCCAATCTGAAAAAAATGAACCAAAATTATAAATATATTGTGTTTATCTGGAACATCTAAGGTACTCTTTTCCTTTAGTTTTCAGAAAAGGTTAGGCTTTGTAGCCCAAGCTGCTATTGGACTGACTATCCTCCCACTTCTGGTTTTTTAATATTTGGATTAAAGATGTCTGTTTTGACATGTAGTACCTGTAGCTCAGAGTAGATTTCTAGACTGTATATTTCTAATTTTAGCTCTAGAAAATAAGTGTGAACTGTGTAAGAGAAGAGAGATATTGTTTAATCCTAGAGATAGACACCAGTAAGAACTATATCTAAAAATTAATCCTCCCATAAAAGACACACACAGAGTTGTTCATTTTCAACTTGCATTCTTGGCACAATTGCTGGGCGCTACTAACTCCTGCCTAGAAAAGCATGCCATTAACAATATTTTTATCTCCACTCCTCCCACTTGCCGTAAACTTCAGTTGAATCTCATCGCTGGTAAACATCTCTGACCACACACCTATAGGAGTGGCCACAGCCCACTGCTCCTCCCTCTAGGAGCCACATTATGAAAAGAAAGAAATGACTTTCACACGTGTCCCTCCCCCTATTTACACCACACACACACATACACGCACACGCACACACATGCACACACACACACATATACCCTCTCTTCCCCCAAGTCTTTCTCTCCACTTTCCTTTGTCCCCAGATCCACCCCCTCCTCCCCTTAGAAAAGAGCAGGCCTCTCAGGTAGATCTATCAAACAAAGCCTAGCAAGTTACAGTAAGACCAGGCACATGCCATCACGTCAAGGCTGGATGAGACAACCCAGTAGGAGGAAAAGGGCCCCACATGTAGGCAAAAGAGTCAGGGACAGCCCTCACTCCCACTGTTAGGATTCCCACAAGAACACCAAACTACTTAGCCAGAAAACCTCCTATTTCCTCTTTTAAATATTGGAGAACATCAGATAGAATCAAGAACCACTGTTCTCTAGAGGAAACTCGACTGTTCTGAATCAATAGCCAAGCAGAGCCAGTGGAAAGAGACTTAGTGAATCCTTCTCTACCATTGCACTAACTTGTCTCTGTCCCAGTAGAATTTAGTAATGAATGTATTTTCATGATATCAATCAATGCAGTAGAGAGTATCGTTGCCACTATTCATCATTATTCATTCATGCCAAGTTCTGAGCAATGGCATGTTGTGGCCTCTTCAGTCTGAAAAGCCTTCCATTTGGTCTTCTTGTGGGAAACCTACAATCTACAATCTAATTAAGTGCTTTACTTGGTATTTCTGCTTGCTCCCTCTGTCACAGCAATATTCAACTATACTGACTGCCTTCCCTACCACAGGTGTATCTCCCACATGTGAAGAGTCTCCATGTCCAAAGGATAACTCACCTTTGAGTTTATAGTAGCTAGATCTAAATGACACACCTAACAAGAGTGTAAGGGGAGGTTCTTGATTTGTCAGTAAAGAAAGCAGAGAGTCAACTGCTGAGTGGAAGGTACAGGGGGGGGGGGCTTCTGGGTTCCAGGAGGAAAGGGAGATGCAGGGAAGGAGAGAAGGACTTTTCTGCCATGCTTTGGAGGAAGAACACAGCAATTATGTAAGGTCTGGAGGCGGGGGAGGGAATTAACTAGGACCTGCAGCCTTTGCTACAGGCAGGTAGCCAAAGATGTTTGGCAGGGGCTAGGTGGGACTAGCCACCTAGTGGAGAGACAGAGATAATAAATTGGTAAGGGCACACTTTTCCAGGTGGGAGATTGTAACACCCATCAACTGTGCCAAGAAGGCAAATTGTAAAGTAACTAACTCCTCTCTCTCTCTCTCTCTCTCTCTCTCTCTCTCTCTCTCTCTCTCTCTCTCCCTCCCTCCCTCCCTCCTTCCCCCCCTCTCTCTCTCGTGTGTGTGTGTGTGTGTGTGTGTGTGTGTGTATGTGTGTATGTGTGTGTTTTATCGGAAGATTCAAGGGTCTCAGGTGGGAGCTGGTGGGACAATCACCTCCTGGAGCTAAAGGCAGGTAAAGAGAAACGGAAGGCAGGAGGGGCTGATAGCACAGCCGATCCTGGGCAAAGGTGTCAGCATTTAAAACTCCACACAGCACAGGAGT
Source organism: Grammomys surdaster (assembly GCF_004785775.1). Taxonomy (NCBI): domain Eukaryota; kingdom Metazoa; phylum Chordata; class Mammalia; order Rodentia; family Muridae; genus Grammomys; species Grammomys surdaster. The sequence goes on along the minus strand of NW_021605568.1, from coordinate 1,161,560 downwards.
CCATGCATATCCATGGAATCAAAGTGATTCAAAGAAGCATATCCACCAGACACTGACCAAACCCTGCACCTTTAATAATAATCCTAACTGTCATTTACCCAATGTTCCTCATACTGCACTGTACTCTGATTCCTTCTCTCAAACTGACAGGAATGTGTTGTTGTTATCTATAGTCCACAGACTCTGAGCCTGAGGGTCTCCAGTGTTCTTTAACCATGGTTCCTGTGGCTGTCAACCCTGACCTTAAAAACAGTGTACACAATTCTCCCATCAGACAATAATCCTTGCCTTTGATGTCAAGTGTATACTAACTCTTTTATAGGGCCTTTAACTTCTAGTTCTGCCTATGGCCACTCATATTTCATGACTTAAGATATTTTCTTCCCACATAGGTTTTCTGCTTTCTCAGTATAATTACCAGGTTGGCTTCAGGAGACAATACCCAAAGGACAAATATGTATGGCAAGATGATTCAGGTCTCACCTTCATGGGTGTGTCTCTTGATGGATTCAGAACTCTTCAGTCCCAGTTTGTTCCCCTGCAGAACTTGGAAAAGTTTCAAATTAATAGTTTCTCAATTTTCTCAAGAACCTAATTTTGGCATAAACAAAACTATCTGTTACTTCTCATGTTGTCCTGGTTAGTTTTATTGTGCTCCTTGCAAGTGTGTGTGTGTGTGTGCGTGTGTGTGTGTGTATCTAGGATAGAACCAAAGGCCATATAGCTCAACCACTGAGCTATATATCCAGAAACATAAATTCCTTATTAAAAGAAGACACACTGGAGTGATGGGCTCAGCTGTTAAGAGCACTTGCTATACTGGCAGAGGACCTGGGTTCAGTTTCTGACATTGCTGCTAATAGCCATATGGAATTCAAGTTCTAAATGATTTGATGCCCTCTTCTGCCCACAGTGAGCACTTACACAGATAGTACAGAGGCATACATGCAAGAAAAACACAAAATAAAATAAAATAAAATAAAATAAAATAAAATAGTTAATTAATTTTAAAAAAAATCTGGGCAGTGGTGGCATACACCTTTAATCCCAGCATGCAGGAGCCAAAGGCAGGCAGATCTCTGTGAATTTGAGGCCAGCCTGGTCTACAGATTGAGTTCAAGGACAGCTAAAGCTACACAGAGAAACCCTGTCTCAAAAAGCCAAAATAAATAAATAAATAAATAAATAAACAAACAAACAAATAAATCTGAAAAGAGAGAGTGTATTTAGTGGTTTGACTAGGTTTGGACCCCTATAGACTCATGTATTTGAATGCTTCGCCCACAGGCAGAAGCAGGAAGTGTGTCCTTGTTAGAATAGTTGTAGCCTTGTTGGAGGAAATGTGTCACTGTCGGGGTGGGCTTTGAGGACTCCTAGTGCTCAAGCTCAACCCAGGATGGAAGAGAGCCTCCTCCAGTGGAGGAGCCTATGGAGGATGGTTTCTCCTGGTTGCCTTCAAATCAAGATATAGAACTCTCAGCTCTTCCAGCACCAAGTCTGCCTATACACTGCACTGCCATGCTTCACATCATGATGATAAGGGACTGAACCTCTGAAACTGTAAGCTAATTAAATGTTGCTCTTTGCAAGAGTTGCCAAGGTCATGGTGTCTCTTCACAGCAATGAAAGCCTAAGACACTGTTCAACACTTAATGTATTAATGTGTGATGTGAACATCCAGGGACAAAACTGACAACATTTCTTGGCTAAACTTAGTGAGGACATCTGTATCTATCAGCCAGAATGTAGCCTCCCTGGCAGAAACACCTCAGAGTGGAACAAAATGACACTCACATTGTAGCTTCTGTTATCTTTGTCTTTCCACTGTTTTACACTGCCTTCATTGGAAAACATCCATTCTTTTGAACAACCCTGGGTTACATACAGGGGAGACAGGGGTCTTTTCATGGTGACTCTTAGATTAATTGATAGAAGAATTTAAGAATAAACTTAAATGGAAGTTCAAGGACAATCTTATTGGAATTTTAAAGAGGACACCCTTCAGGACAGAGAAGCTGTAAATCTCAGCAGATGCACAGAATAAAATGGAGGAGAAAATCTATGTCCAAAGTTAGTAAAGCATGCTTATAAAGCAAATAGAAAGAATAAATGCAGTATTCTTTGCCCACACCTTTTTTACTATTCACCTCAGCTGAGGAGACAGAGAACACAAGCATTTTTGATGTGGACATTTCAGTATAGTATATGACATGGATGTTTTTTCCTAGAACATCATCCTTTTGCCAAAGAGTAGAGGACAGATCCTCACCTGGGGCCCTTGCTGTCAAAAGGATACTTTTGAAGGGCTTCCTTCTTATCCATCAAGCTCATTACTGAATTGACTGATACTTGTACATGTTTTCAAAGTAACTGGTAGCATAAATACACATATCCATCCTCGTGACTGTGTGTACCAGATGACACCTGCCCAGTGACCATTGGGCTGACCTGTATAGGTCAGAGGTTGTCTGTGTAAAGCCACAGATATGCTGGCCTTCTTGTCCTCTCTGTCCCAGGCCAGGCAAGGATGTGTGGTCCCATTCTCAAGTATCCCCTGGACTCATTTTCAGGAAACACTTAGAGCCCAGAACTCTGATGTGTCTTTATCCTCTCTGGACTCTGGTCTCCAGACAACAATGTGAAATAGGACTAGGGAGGAGGTGGACAATGAGCTTCTATTATATAAAGAATTTAATATCCAATAAAAAAGAATTTAATGTAGAAAAGAAATAACCCAGTTTAAAGAAATGGCAAGAGTAGAGAGTGTGGGTCAGTGGGAGTGTGCTTCAGTTGGAGTAAGCACACTCAGGGTCCTAGGTCTGTCTTATCACACACAGCAGGAGAGGGCCATGAGGACAAAAAAGTTCTCAACCAAGTCATTGCTTAAAGGAGAAATTCCCATGAGAATCCATGCCATGCCATGGCGTTCATGTGCGAGGCAGTTACAATGTTTTGTAAGAACCTGACATCTCCAGCCCTGCTCTGAAGTTCTCTGTGCTTATCAGTCAAAGCCCCTGGGCTTCTCTCCTGGAGGACACATGAGAGATGAATAAAGTTCAACTGTTTTTACTAGTTTTAAAAAGCCAAATGGGACATCTTCTTGCAAACTGCCAAACTTCCCTGCCATAACAATCCCCAGGAAACCAATTCCAAGTTTGCCAGGGCTCACAGCAGGGGGATTTTCAGTGACATCTGGGGCCTCATTAAAAGTTGACAGGCAATTCCAGTCTCCACTTCATTTGCACAAATTACAGAGCCTCTGAGGACCAGCCACAGAGATGCAGGCATCTGAGGCTGGTGCATACACAGCTACAGGCTAAGATGGGGAAATCACAACTACTCACTTTGAAGCAATGCTCCCCAGGTGTTTTTTTCTGTTTGGTTTCAAGCCTAAACTTTAGTTTCTGCCTAGGAATCTACCTACAGTGAAGCACTGTAGATGTCCCTCTGTTTCCACAAGTCCCAAAGGTTCTAGAGGCCCAAGCAGCCAAACGTTTCAGAAAGCACTGTGACATTCTGCCATGCAGAGCAAGGTCTCCATGGGCCTTCCAAGCTTCTGGTACACAGGGATGTCCTGCAGGGCTCTGACACCTCTTCTTCCACTGTACTGTTCAACACCTTGTCATGCAAATGACTCGTCAGCACTGTCCTTTTTACCTGACTAAAGCCACAGCCCTAAGGGGGCAGGAACACAGGGTCTTCTTAAAGATGTGTTCTTCCTGCCTCCATAGATATTGTGCTCAGTAACTCTGTTGGGGGAAAACAAGCAGAGGCTGAGACCCAGCCCATGAGGAGAGTGCTTGTCTAGCAGGTACAAGGTTTAATCCCCAGCATGGAAAAACAGCACAGAACAAAATAACAAAGCAAAACAAAAAAACTCCACAAGTGGGTTGTCTAGAAGGCTAGGGAGGTAAAGGCATTGGTGCCTAATGCAATTGGTTCTGTGACCTGAGTTCAGTCCCAGGAACCAGATGGTGGATGGGAGGACCCAATCCTTGTAAGTTGTCCTCTGGCCTCCACACACATGCTGAGGCATGAACACCCACTCACCTATGTACATACTTACACATACTTACACATACAATAAATATATGAAGAAATAAGCAAATGAATGTGATTCAATTTGAAAAAGAAAGAAAGTAAGGAAGAAAGACAGACAGAAGGACAGAGACAGAGACAGAGACAGAGACAGAGACAGAGAAAGGAAGAAAGAAAAAAAGAAGAAAACATCAGACAGGGCCTGGAGAGCTGGCTCAATGAACAGGAGCACGTACTGCTCTTGAGGAGCACCCAGGTTTGGTTCTAGAACCCCCATAGAACAGCTCGTAACTGCCAGATGCGGGCTGTGTATAAAAGGACTGCTGGCCACCCCAGTTCTCTCTGTGTTCCCACATGTCCCTGGCCAGTCTCTCCCTGTTTCTGTCCTTCTCTGTGGGTGGCTGGAACCCCTGCTCATCTGCACGAGCTGCCCCCATATGCTTGGAGAAAATTCCAGGCTAACATGTCATCATTCCTCATCTCCCCATTTCTAACAACCCATCCAAGTGTGCTCCCCCAGGGGCTGAACTTCTGATCCTGTATGGACACCATGCCAGCTCCTAGCCGGCACGTCATCATTCTTTGCCTAAACTCTATAAAAGCCCCTTGCTTTAGCTTGGACATATGTCTTCACTGACCTCCACCTGTGAGATTGGCGAACCCACACAAGAGCTGCCTCCTAATAAACCTGCCTTTATTTACTTTTAATCTGGTCTAATTTGGCCGATATCTGTGTCACTGAGGGAAAGAAAATGCCTATCACTCTGCCCATTCCCCTCCACCCCACTCCGACCCCCTGCCCTCAGATCTGCTCCCATCTGTCTGGCTGACTACATGTTTACTGGTCTGCCTCTACCCCTTCTCCGGGCTCTTTCTTTCCCTCAAATACCAGATCTTTTGCATGGTATGAATTCTCAGGGGTACACCTTGGCATTGGCCCACCTAGTACCCTTCACTGAATTATATTTCATGACACTTAGTATCCCACAATTGAGTATGGTATGGGTTCCTGGGATGATGGGAAAGTCCTTCCTATGTGGAGCCTTGTCTGATGTCTTCAGCCTCTTGAGCCATTGTCCTTCCTGCAACCTGAGTGTCCTGTCCTAATGACCTTTTCTCTTTCCTTGGATGAGAAATTACATTTGGACATCAGTTTTTTTTGTTATTGTTGGTCCCTTTGATATGTGGGGTGGGTGTATTCTTGGCTTCTTCCCTGTCTATATTAATTATTTTCCTCATTACTGGCACAAAATACCCTAACAAAGCAATTTAAGTAAGAAAGGGATGATTTTGGATCACATTTTGAAGGACATCATTCTCTTACATCTGGAAAGGCATAATGGCTGGAGCTTGAAATGATTGGTCACACCACATTCAAAGTCGGAGCTGTGATCACCTGTGCTAGCTCTCTTTCTCATTCGTATGCAGTCTAGGACCCCAGCCCATGGAGTGGCAGCACCCACGTCTACAATGGCACTTCTCAGTTCAGTTAATCTAATCAAGATAACCCATCACAGAAATACCCAAATACTTGTTTTCTGATTATTCAAGCCTAACCAATTTAATAAGATTAGTCAGCACACAGTCTCTGGAACAGGATACCTCAGCTGAAATGCCATCTCCTCCATGAAGTCTTTCCTATTTATCCTGCCCTGGTCTTTGAGGATGAAGTTTCTGGGCTAGTTTTCCCCGTCTGCCCACCTCTCCTCACTGAGTCCAACTAGTGCAGGCTGCAGGAATGCTTAGTCATTTTATTGGCTTGATCTTGTACAGATAACCACAAGGGCAATGAGTCCAGGAGAGCGGTAGCCAGGTCGTGTCCAGAAGCCAGGACTTCACAGCAATCCTCCCCATCATCAGTTCTTGCTTTCTTCCTCCCTCCTCTTCTGTGATGTCCCCTGAGCCTTGGTGGGCTCATACAGCTGCCCCCTTTAGGGCCAAACACTCAACAGTATTATTCTTAATACTTTGACTAGTTATGAGTTGGCATTAACTGTTGCCTACTGCAGAAGAAGCTTCTCTGGTTAAGTTTGAGAACAGCACTAATCTATGGGCATGAATACGAACACTGGGAATGCAGTTTGACAACCATACTGGGTTTCCTTATAAAGCCCATAAACTCTCCTGCCATGGGCTCTTGACAAGGTTTACAGTACTGGGCTGTAATCCCAGCTCTTGGGAGGTAGAGCCAGGCAAGAATATCAAGAGCTCAAGGTCATTAGTGACTACACAATGAGTTCTAGGCTAGCCTGGGCTACATGAAGCTCTGTACAAAAAAACAAACAATAAAAATCCTGGGGATCACAACATAGCTTAGAAGGTAAAGAATCTTGCCACTAAATCCAATAACCTAAAAATTCAGATTCCTACACCTTATACGGTGATGAAGAGAAGTGACTCTTGCAAATTTGTCACCAGACCTTCACATGTGTGCCTACATGTACCTCCACCCCCACTCCAAGTAAGTAAATAAACAGATAATGATGAGGATAGACAGAGTAAATGAGTCATGTGTGACGTTGGTGCTGGGCCTTCTCTGAGTGGGAGATTAGGATGACCTAGTCATAGTCTTTATTTCCACATCAAGTTTATGTGATTCTGGGGGTTGGCTTGTGAGTATGTGTGTGTGTGCGTGTGTGCGTGTGTGTGCGTGCGTGCGTGCGTGTGTGTGTGTGTGTGTGTGTGTGTGTATGAGACAGAGAGAGACAGAGAGGGAGGGAGAGAGACAGAGAGACAGACAGAAAGAGAAAGAGAGAAAGAGAGAGAGAGACGAAGAGAGGAGGAGGAGGAGGAGGGGGAGGAGGAGGAGGTATAAGTATGTAGCCAAGACAGATTTGGAACTCAAGATCTTTTTGCCTTGGCATCTCAAGTGCTGGGATTATAGGCATGAGTGACCAGGTCTGCTTTGTTTAAAAATATTTATGAGCACCTACTATGTGCTAAAGATGAAATATGTTTGGAACTTAATCCTACTTTTAACAATCTCAGGCAAAGGAAAGTGTCTAAGTCAGTGTTCTATTGCTGTGAAGACACACCATGACCATAGCAACTATTAGGAAAGAAAACATTTAATTGGGGTTTGCTTGGAGTTCCAGAGGTTTGCTTTATTATTGTCACTGTGGGAACATGGTGCCACAGATAGACATGGTGCTGGAGAAGTAGTTTAGAGTTCAACACCTGGATCCATAGCAGCATGAGGAGAGAGCCACTTGAGCTGGCTTGGGCTTTTGAGACTCCAAAGCCCACTCTCAGTGATATACTTTTCCAACAAAGCCAAACCTACTCCAACAAGGCCATAGTTCCTAATCCCTCTCAGGTAATACCACTTCCTGGTGACTAAGCATTCAAATACATGGGAGCCATTATTCAAACTATCACAGAAGGTGACATCATTCAGATAGTATGAAATAAATGCATAAATACATGATGATTTTTGGTTACTGGTAATGATTATTTTGTTGTTGGAAACTTCTTTATATTTTTTTAAGATCATGTATTTGAGATTAATTGAAGAAAGGGGGAAATGTCTGCAGAGTCCCTAATTCAAGGGTATGAAACAGGGGAAAGAGTGGGGAATAGTATCTCTGGAGGGAGGAATGGGTTCTGACCTGCTTCCTGTCTGCAAAGCACAGGCTTTGCGCACAGAAGGGGCTGACTCATGCTTGGTAGAGGAGGTGACTTGTGCTTCTATTTACTGTGCATCCTCTAGGTCACTCTGATGGAGAGACTCAGAAAGGCGTGGATCCAGACTGGGAGTAAAGCTGAATGGATTTTGCTTATTTCTAATTGTTTCTCCAGTGGCTGCATACTATTTGACATGCAGTAGGTGCTTAACAAATATCTGTGGGAGGAAAGAAAAAAACAGCTGTTATGTGACAGACTTTTCCTGGGGCAAGACAGTACATACTTGTCTGCTCGACACAGAAAGGGAACCCACAAAAGATCAAAGTAATGGCTGCACCAAAGTCCAACTCCGTGAGCCAGTGAGGTTTTATTGAGTTTACTAGTAAGAGTGTGGGTAGAGGGAAACCTATGGTAGCCAGAATGACTCAAAAGTGGCTGCATCATTGAAAAGCTCATCCTGATATGAGTGACAACTTAGAAAGGCCGCAACCTTAGAGCCATCTGCACAACTTTCAGGGGCCAACAAACAGTTCTCATCAGAGGAGTGATTCCTCTCACAGTTGTTTTTCTGTCTATATAACTGGGAAGGGGTCTTAAAGAATCTTGCAAGTTTCACTTTCCAAAATATGTGATGTTTTGGTTTCCACTAGAGTCTCCCGAGCCTTCTCCTCCCTTCTGAAGGAAATGTTTGAATTTGGAGGAAATTGCTATGTGTCTCTCCACCTACCTGTTCTCTTGCTATCACTTTCTTTGTGTCTCTTTCACAGAGGGAGTTTCCCTGAGCCTTGGAGGGGGTGATATCAATGGCCATCTGTGTCTAATCATTGGACCACTGTGCCACAGCCGAAGTCACGCTCTTTACCAGTAGCCAGGAGCCTCTGTTGTACACAGTTCACTGTAAAGCAAGCTTGTTTTGATGACTGGATGAGGTTGATGGCAGTGGCCATCTGCAGGGCACATCACATCCACCTAACAAAACAACAGCAAGCAGTGACTCTTCCCATTGCGACCTCTGACCCTCACTACACAGTTGTTCCTGGCTTGTAGGACCACATGTGAATTCAGTACTCTGGGCAGTTCTTAATTGAAAAGCTGTTGAGTATACCCATGACAGTTGTGCCACTGTTGCATAATCAGGCACACCCTGCTTGGCATTTCATTATCTTCACCCACAAAATCCAGAGCCAAGGAGGACTATTGGTGAAAATGCTCCCCTACCAGCTCACAGAGAACCTTCAGGCATCATGAAAGCCAGCCAGGAGGGAGGGAGCATCCAGTTCAGTCCCAGCTTTATTTTTCTTTACCAAAGCCTCTGGTATCTGTACTGCATAGTTCTGGCATGTAGCCAATACCAATGGTAATAGTCTTTATGATTTATGGGGCCTCTGGGGCCTCTCTGGCCAATAACTCACAGGGAGGTAGCCTGCCTCTGGGGCCTCTGGGAATCACATCTTTCACAAACGCAGGACTCCTCTGTACTTACGTTGTTTTCTCCCCTTCACATTTTAATTAAATTTATTTTTAATACATAAACCCATACAATTATCTCTATTAATGAGGTGCATATATTTTGATCTCTGCCTACTCTCTGTGACTCAGGATGTAAATATAATGCAACATTTATTTTTAGTAAGAGTTTTATTAATTCTTTGAAAATTTTATACAATATAGTTTGACCATGTTAACTCCCAACTCTGTCTCTTAATTCTTCCCAGATCTGCCCCACCTCCCTACCCCCCCAAGCTTTGTATCCTTGTTTTAAATGTAATTTAATAGCCCTCTGACTCCATTTGCAGGTGGCCCAACACCCAGAAATATATAGAAACCCTGAGTAAGACATATGCATTCTCATCCACCATGAATAAAACAGTTCAGACAAGCAAGGACTGTCTCCTTTATCAAGGATCACCATGGGGGCTCAGGGGAGGCCTTTGCCATACAGAGTAGTACCTAGGTCTCCCTTAGAAAGCCTCCCTTCCACCCCCTCCATACTTTAGCACTCACTTGGAGCTAATCAGGATTCCACCTCATCCAAGGCTCAGGGAGCACTCTTAGACCCCTTTTCCCCACTCCTCGTGATCCCCAGCGGCCTCTGGGTACACAGGAATTTGAGGATCACAGCACCTATCCCAGATCTCAGTTTCTTGCCCAGAATAACATGGCCTGGGATCTTTATCCTAGACTGTGGTTCTGTCTTCCCTGAGAGACATTCTGGCCCTCGCTGTGCTCCAGTTCTGAACAGCAAAGCCCTGCATTTTGCCTCTTGGCATACCATGTGGGCAGAGGTGTTCCCACACCCTAGCTGCGGTGGAAATGCAGACCGAAGCCCTCTGGCTCTTACATCCTCTTCCGTGATCTCTCTGAATCTAGAGTGTATGGCATAGATGTCTCACTTGTGGCTGGTTGCACTATACAGATACTTAATCTCTGCAGTTTGATCACTAGTGACTTTTTAAATTAATACTGATCAATACACAAAGTTCTCTGAAGACATCTGTGGTGGTTGCACCAGCTAGTTATGTGTGATTTTGACACAAGCTAGAGTAATCAGAGAAAAGGGAACCTCAATTAAGAAAATGCTTCCAGAAGATCGAGCTGTAGGTAAGCCTATAGGGCATTTTCTTAATTAGTGACTAATAGGGGAAGGCTCAGCTCATTATAGATGGTGCCATGCCCAGGCTAGTGGTCCTGGGTTTTTTGTTTGTTGTTTTTGTTTTTCCCCTTTCCTCTTGCTCTGGCCCAAAGGTATTTATTTATTTATTTATTTATTTATTTATTTATTTATTTATTATATGTAAGTACACTGTAGCTGTCTTCAGACACCCCATAAGAGGACATCAGATCTCATTACAGATGGTTGTGAGCCACCATATGGTTGCTGGGATTTGAACTCAGGACCTCCAGAAAAGGAGTCAGTGCTCTTAACCACTGAGCTATCTTACTAGCCCATGGTCCTAGTTTTTATAAGAAAGCAGACTGAGCAAGCCAATAATCAGCACTCCAACATGATTCTCTGTTTCAGCTCCTGACTCAGGTTCCTGCACTGCTTAAGTTCCTGTCCTGACTTCCTTTGATAATAAACTATATTATGTGGAAGCATAACCTGAATAAACCCTTTTTATCCTTTAGTTGCTTTGGTCATGGTGTTTCATCACAGCAATAGTAACCATAACTAAGACACTCAGATATCTGAATGTTTAGTCGTCGGTGGATAGACTGTTTGGGAAGGATTAGGAGGTGTGGCTGTGTTAGAGGAGATGTGTCTCTGAGAATGGGCTTTGAGGTTTTGAAAACTTATGCCTGGCCCAGTGTCTCTTTCTTTGCCTGCTCTCTGTGAATCAGGATGTAAAAATCTCAGCTACTGCTCCAGTGCCATTCCTCTTAACTTCCCAACATGACAATCATGGGCTAATCATCTAAAACCTTAAGCAAGCTGCCAAATAAAAGCTTTCTTTTATAAGAATTGCCTTGGTCATGATGTCTCTTCACAGCAACAGAACAGTAAATAAGACAGCATCTAAGACCTGTGAGCTCCTTACTGTGGGTTCTTGTCCAGACTTTCTATGCCAGGCATGTGTTTCCTTCTGGAGAACAGAAGTGAAACCCAACCAGAAAGTGGTTGGATATTTCATAACATTTGTGTCACTATTGCATCCATGGGCCACCTTCCAGTGTATGATATCTAATCCACAAGGGAGGAAGCTTCCTGGTCCATACTAAGTTGATTTCTCCATGTCTTGAGACCAGTGTGAGCTGTGTCTTTGACATCAAGTTCTGGTGCAGACACAAGAGGAATGTCGATAATCTGTATTGTCTTGGATACACTTTTTTTTTTAAACTCCATTCTTTCTTTCAGTTAGCCCATGTCCACTAGGGTTGCCCAGTGGGTGTAAGTGCCACTGGACATGATTGTCTGCAGCCCAGATCTGCACATCCACACATCCATGTTAGTGAAATGGCTGCCCTGTATATCAATTTTCCATAGGCATCTAAGCATAATACTGCTTTGGATGAGACCCTTGACTGTGGCTTCACCTATTGCCCACTTGCTCTAAAATGCTTGTGTAAGAGGTTTATGGCAGTGTCCACATGGGCAAGAGGGTATTAACATCCCTCAAGGGAGAGGGAATATTTGTTCCTCTCAACAACAGCCATAGGCCTCCTAAAGTCTATTTTTGAGTGTGAGGCAGTGGGTTATGAGAGACAACTGGGTACCTGGCCAAGCACAGGCTCCGAACCCCAGATAATACCCTAATGGGTCAGTAGGTGTTCGGCCTTGCTCCTGGGCCCTGGTTCCTTTCACTTATCCACAGCCCCTCCCAAAGAAAGGTTTGTGGCCTTAGGTCACACAGCACAGGTAGAGGGAGAGAAGCTCCAGCGGTGCCCTGAGGGGTAGAGACTCTTGGTCATGGTGACTCGCTTAACTGGGTCATGGCTGGCTTGAGTTGGGGGGCCTCCGTGACTGAAACACAGAGAGGTTCTCTGAAAGGAGATTAGGCAGTTGCTTATTGGTTGAAGGCCCCCTCTACCGTTCTCCATGACTCCATGGTGGCCCCAAAGACAAGAGGAAGTTCACAGTTTTAAAAGGTTTATTATCATGGTGGAAAGTGGATGAAGCTGTAACCCCTACCCCATGTCCTCAGGGTGGGCCTGAGGTTAAATATCTTTTGCAAGGAGGAGGAGGGTCTGAGAAGGAATGCTTAATTGGCTATGCTCTCTGGCCTTTAGGTATCTCGTTAATATGGAGATCTCTTGAGACTCTGCAGCCTTCTCTTGCTCGTACCTCTCAGCTGCAGGCTGGTTCAGCCCATATCCCCCTCCTCAGTCTTGCAGTCTCCCAGTGGGCGCCCAAGGGCTGAGATCAGCTGGTCTCCCACCAACCACCTTGGCCCAGAGACTTTTGACCCAAGAACTCTGCATCCACCCCACCACACCCCCGCTGTGGGACCTCAGACTGAGATCTCCCCATGCCTGGAATGGAGCTCGGTGGCTTCTAATACCCCAGCGGCTGCCCAGTCAGTGCCTTGTGGAGTGAACTCAGTCAAATTCCCACGCTTCGGCTCCCTGAGCTGTAGTTCCATCCACCTGGGGGACAGACACGTGGGATCCACAACTCAGCCCAACAGAACCCACACCTACGAGTAAGCCATAGACCCACACTGCCCTGAGTCAGTTACAGGGTAAGTCAATTTAAATAATGCCTGGTCATAACATCCATCTGCTGAGGCCACAATTCGACATGATAACTGGACAGACTATACACTGTCCAGATGTTTTACAGGAGTGCCAGTGGCTCTTGCTGTTTTCTAACCCATGTTGACTCCCCTGTGACCAGGCTTTTCATAAACCCTGTAAGCAGCCTTTGTGGCACAAGAGGGCAGATGATCCATACTTTAGTAAGGGCACATGCTTCTTGATTTCCTCGCCATCTATGTGCTAGGCATTTACAGGGATGGGTGATGTCTCTTCTAATACCTTATCTAGCTTAGCTATTGGCTCGGTTACTGGAGGGATTTGGTGGCTGAAATGACACTGGCTCCAAGATAGACTATATGGTATTGGTGGCAGGATTTACAGACACTATACCATTCTGCTGTTAACATGCCGAATGGTGGGACTATGACAGTAATCTTGGGGAAGTAATCTAAAGGTGCACTGTTGGACATTCCACATGAAAGCAAATTATGTAGATCTCAATGTTGTGAAGTTCAGGCAACAATGTCTGAGCTATACCCTAAATGGTGGAATCTTCTAGAGAGATCTTAGTTGAAAGATTGAGTATTCAAACCAGGATGACCAAAACAGTGCATGGATTAGGAGTTTTCGTCTTTTGTTTTCTGTCTCTCCAGAAGTGAAGAAGCATATTTTCTTTTCTATTTATTTGCAATAATTTGCTATTTACTATGAGGTAGGGTCCCATGTGATCCAGACTGGCCTTGAGAAATGTCTGTATAACTGGAGACGACTTTGAACTCCTTATCTTCCTGCATCTGCTCCCTATGTACTGGGATCAGAAGAATATCACAATGTCTGGCATCTCTTTATTCAATGTAGAAGTATTCAAGTCAATTCATATTCGATAAATATTACATGTTGTATCAGTGGAGGTTTTTATCAGAGGATAGAATTAATTTGAAAAGCAACCAGTCAGCTTGAAGCCATCAGGTTCCTTCTTTGGGGCATGGAGGAAGTTAAATCTGATCACTGTGGGATATGTGAGGGAGGAAAGCTGTATACGTTTCCTGTTGCTGATCTGAAAAGCACGTTTACAAAGCTACAGAGTAATATACTAATTTTAGGTAGGAAAACTATTCTGTATGATACTATATGTTAGCATTCTGTCTATGTTCCACCCCACAGCTACCTGGCAACAGCCTGATGTTTCTGACTCACCATAAAAGGGGCTGCTTACCGCACCCCCCTTCTTGCTCTTGTTCTTGCTCTTGCCTTCCTGCTCCTGCTCTCCCCTCATTCCCTCCCCCCCCATGTGCTCACTTCTCTCCTTCTCTTCCTCCTCCTCCTCCTCTTCTTCCTTCTCCTCTCTCTCTCTCTCTCTCTCTCTCTCTCTCTCTCTCTCTCTCTCTCTCTCACACACACACACACACACACACACACATACCCTCAGAGGGCCAGTCATTAGTCAGGTCTGACCCATTTCCTAGGTTGCCTAGAAACTAAACCCTGAACTTTAGGACCCAAGGGGACCCACACTTGATCCTGGACTTATAACTCTTGACCCAGAGCAGACTAGAAGAAGCCTTTTGGTGTGTGCACACTAGCTCCTCTTAAGAAACCCAGGTTATAGAAGGGAAGGAGGATCCAGGCCCCCTATTCTTTCTTTCTTATTCAGGAAAAAAATAACCACAGTAAGTTACATGGATTTAGCATGTGTATGCCCACACTGTGGCACTTAAATGGAGGTCAGAGGGCAACTTCTCGGAGCTATCTCTCTGCTCCCACACTGTGGGTCTACCGAATCAAACTCTGGTGATTAGACTTTGCAGCAAATAATTGTACCTGCTGAGCCTTCTTGTCTTTTGTATTAAGGACCTGTTGCCCTGCTAATTAAGGTAGAAGTCTACCATTGTCCAGATAGCCTTCTGTGCTGGGTGAAAAATGGTGGACTCCCTTTATCAGCAGGGCTTCTCCTTCTCTGGGGAGATCAAAAACCTACACACACTTCTACCTGCAGAATGTCATTTAGCTTTTGTTAAGATTACAGATTCAACTTCCTTTCTCCTGAGAACCTGTTGAGCTAGCACCTGAGATTCCCGGAACTCCTCTGCACGGTAATGAGGCATCTCGGAACCTTAAGCCTTCAGTCAATGACCTTTGCTTTCCCTGGCTATCCCTACCCCCCTAACCTAAAACTATGTAACCCTTGAATCAGCCCAAGTAAAGTTGCTCTGTCTCCCAAAAGCTGCTCCTGGTGTGTCATTATCACTGCTGGTACTCAGGCGGAAACCCTGTCCATAGACTCTGCTCTCTTCACCCTCATGGGCTAGGATTTCTTTACAGTCTGCCCTTGGAAAAACTGTACTTATTGTCACAAGTGATAGATCTAGAGGGACAGGGACTGGCATTAATCCATCATGTATATGTATCTTTTGTGTTTCTTGGAACATCTCTATGTGTGGATGCATCTCAGTTTTCTTTCTGGGGCCAGAGGAGTCTCAGTATCTGTGTAAGAGCTCAGGTCTGACTGTGGCCCCTGTGCAAGGATGTGCACTCGAAATATTTGTGGACATTCTTGGTGCACCCCAAATGGTGAGAGGTGGATGCAGGTGTGTGGAGGGTGTGTCTCGCTCACAGATATACAGGAATACAAGACACAGTGGCCGTCATGGGTACCTTGTCCCACTCTCCCGACTGCCTACGCGCATTTAGAGAGTGCATTACTAAGGCCCCTTTAATCTACTTCCATACATCTGGGCTGGGACTCGGCATGGAGTTTCTCTAATTTCCCTCCCTTCTCTCTCCTCCTCCAGCTCCATCCCCATTTCTCAATCCTTCTCTCTCTTCCTCCCTTTCTCCCCCTCCCCCACCCCACCCTTCATCCTCCTCCTCAACATCTTTTGTTCCCCACACTCCTCTTCCCTGTGTTCCCTCCTTCCCACCCACTACTCAGATTCACACTCTTAGTGCAGGAAAGGCTATGCTTTCTGATTCTCCACCCCACACCCCTTGCTGGGATTTCAGCTGGATTCCAGCTTCCCTTTTTAAAAAGTGAGGTAAATTGTAAGTAATGTACAATTTTTTCTTTTAATGGCCACAGCCCAGAGGCATTGAGTTGTACTGTATGGCAGCCAGCATCTCTCCTTGCTTTCAAAACCTTGGCATCGCCCCCAAGGTCCCAGCAGCAGTCACTTCCCCTTCCTGTCCCCCAGTCCTGTCAGCCATGGAACTGGCTTTCCATCTCTGTGGACAGCCTGTGAAGGGCATATCCTAGGACCAGAACCAGAACTCACGTGACCTCTTCCCTGTGTTCTTTCACTGAGCATCATATTTTTTGGATTGATGCATTGTACCATGTATCCTAATTTTTAAAATTCAAAATTGCACTCACTTAACATAAAATTAAGTGTTAAGTTTAGTTAAGTAATCAAGCATTTTAAACTGTGTAGTCCAGTAGAATTTAGTCATCCACATGAAGTATGACTACCATGCATATTTAGTTCTGAGTCTTTTTTTCTGCTCCAAAAGAAAGTGCCATATTCAGCACAAAGTCATGAAAAAAAAAAAAAACCTCTTGAGATTTAAAACAATAAAATACCTGTTATTAGTCATTCCTCATTGCAGCCCACCTGTTTGCAGCATGGAAAGCACATAGGGTCAGAGAGGTAGCAGAGAGGAAAGATCCTGTCAGGACCGAGTGAAGGAGAACCCACCATCTCCCACCCTCCAAAACTGGGGTAGATGAGACCTGCTGGACTCAGGGACAGAGAAGAGCGAACCACAGCTGCCAGTCTCTTCATTTTCTGCAGCAAACACAAGGTTGTTGAGGGAAGGAACCTGGTAGGGATCAGGGAGAGGGCAGAGAGGCAGAGAGTAGCTTAGCTGTCAGGGTGGTGATGGACATCTGTGAGAGTAATCAGGAGTTCCAGTTCTGCATGTGCTAGATGCCAAATTCCCAGCCTACATGGTGGAACTATGTTTCCAAAGCATAACAAACCAAAGTCACAAAGAGGAAATAGCATTGTCAAGAAGCCGGAGGCAGAGCTCTGCTAGTACCAGATGCATCTCCCTGGGGCTCAGCACTGAGGGCTCATCACCTCAGTCACACAGCCCACAACACCTGCTGCTCACACATTATTGATCATCTGCCATGAGTCTCAGAGATGGGAAGAAATAGCTTTACGGCACAGCTAGTGAGGGTGCGACTAAGCAAAGCCTGCATCCTTCTCTCTGTCAGCAGAGGAAAGGAAGCCTGCTCAGGATGCAGTGAGTAACACTGTGCCAACTCACACACAAGAGGCCTGATTACATTTAGTGGCTTATTTTTTAAAAACTAAAAAACTTGAAAGCGGGGGTGGGGGGAGGGTTTGAAAGAAAGAGTTCTGAGTGAGTTGGAAGGGAATGGAAGAAAAGAATATGGATGAATAGGATCAATAGAACACATTGTGTGTGAGAGAAAGCTTGGTAAAGAATATGTATCAAAATTGTTTTAAAAGAAAGAAAATACTCTTCCTACACTGAAACCTAGTTCAGAATATTAAGTCCTAAATAAATGTTGGTCAGTGATTAAATGTTGTAGGAGCTGAGAGAGTTGGAGAGTCAGAGACGGGGGGGGGGGGGCGGGGGGGAGAGAGAGAGAGAGAGAGAGAGAGAGAGAGAGAGAGAGAGAGAGAGAACACAGCAGGTGCTTTGGGCCAATCCTGAAGCCACATTGGGCTCCTTGACTTCCTGAAAGAGACTAAGGAAGGGTTATGACCTAAGTCCCAGCCTCCTGGTTGAACCAGAGACTCAGAATTTGAAGGTATTGGGCTGGACCCTCATACACTGTCTTATGAAACACTTGTGTAACACAACCCCAGCCCAAACCAAACCAAGAAGGGAGAAACAACTGGCCAAGAAATGAAGCCATAACTTAAAGAACAGGTCTCTGGGTACCCAGAGATAGCCCAGTGAACAACGAGAGTCACTGCACAAAGTGGAGGAACCAAGATCGTAGCATTTTGCATCTCACCTGGTGGGTGCGCTGAGACTTGCTGTCTTCACCTGGTGGGTGCGCTGAGACTTGCTGTCTTTAGGCTTATTTTCTCTTTGATAAATAGGCCTAAATTATTCTCTTTCTTTAATTTTAAGATTATGTTTATTTACATTTTCTCTCTTTCCTTTTTTTTTCCCTTCCTCCTTCCCTCTTCCGTGTGTGTGTGTGTGTGTGTGTGTGTGTGTGTGTGTGTTTATTGGATGACAACTTGTAGGAGTCACTTTTCTTTTCCATGTGTGTCCCTGGGATCCAAGTTGTCAGGCTTGGTGGCAAGTACCTTTTCCAGTGTAGCCAGCTCCACAGCCCAGAAGTTTTTCATAAAATACACTTTCCTGAGTATGGGTTAGGGACAGTGTGGCAATTTCCCTGTCTCTTCAATCTGGCACTAAACACATGGGTCTTTTTTTTTTTTTTTTGGTTTTTCGAGACAAGGTTTCTCTGTGTAGCCCTGGCTGTCTTGGAACTCACTCTGTAGACCAGGCTGGCCTTAAACTCAGAAATCCACCCGCCTCTGCCTCCCAAGTGCTGGGATTAAAGGTGTGTGCCACCACTGCCCGGCTGTACACATGGGTCTTCTTTAACTGGAGAAATTTTATCTTAAAGTATCTGAATGACATTTCTCTCCCTTGTCTGGGAATTTTCAAAGGTAGCATTGAGTCCCAAATGTCTTTTATCACTAACACATAGTAGATATTCCATGAATAAAGAATAACTGAGCCTGGTAGTTCATGCTTGTTATCCTCACACTTGGGAGGCTGAGACAGTAGGATCTTGAGTTCCAGGTTAGTCTTGGCTACATACTGAGATGCTGTCTTCAAAACTACATACAGGTGCCACTCAGGTACTTCAGTTGGTAGAGTGGTTTCCTATCACGTGCAAGGCCATAGCTTCAATCACCAACACCATATAAACCAATCATTGAGATGTGTACTCACATACATATACACCCATACACAAATAATTAAATAAATATTTAAAAAAAAGAAACTTAGAAGGCAGCCTTCCACTAGAACAAGAAGATGGTTGCACCAGTGTCAAAGAGTCCTTCCATATGTAGGTTTCTCCTTCCTGAGATAAGCAGCTGCCTGAGTACAAACAGAGTCATAAAACCTCATTGTGTGATGTGCTCCTGATGAAGTAGAGAAAGAAGTGGGAACAGTAGAAGTAGCTGTAGTAAGTGATAAAGACAACCAGGCTGGAACCTAAAGACTATGTGCTAGACAACCCCAGAGAGGAAGCTCAGCTCCAGCCTAAACCCACTGCTGAGTGGGGGTGGGGAGAGTGCAATGGGCAGAGCTCACAGGTCACCTGCTCTGCATTGTGGACCAATGCAGAGAGGTGGTCAGTGCTCAAATTTGAGACAACAGTGCAGGAGTGTGAGGAAGGGAATTTAGCGGTTATAAGAGCAGGAGAACATCATCCTCCGAGACCAAGGTGGACTGAGCAGCATGTATGTCATGCACACAATGGTATTCCATTTGAGGAATTCTGTTCCTGAGGTGGTGTGATGGTTAGTCCTATCTGATAGGACTTAGAATTGCCAAGATTCTAAATCTCTGGATTTGTCAGGTAGGGGTTATCGTGATTTGGTTAATTGAGGTAGGAAGGTCCATCCAAAAAGTGAGTGCTGCCACTCTATGGGCTGGGGTCCTAGACTACATATAAATGAGAAAGAGAGCAGAGCACAGGCTATCCCCTCCTCTGATTCCTGACTTTGAATGCAATGTGACCAGCTGCTTCAAGCTCCAACACCATGCCTCCCTGCTGTGAGAGAATTCCCTTTCAAATGTAATCCAACATCATTCCTCTTACTTCCTTCCTCCCTCCGTCCCTCCCTCCCTCCCTCCCTTTCTTCCTTCCTTCCTTCCTTCCTTCCTTCCTTCCTTCCTTCCTTCCTTCCTTCCATTGCTTTGTTTAAGTATTTTGTCCCAGTAATGAGAAAAATAATTAATACAGTCAGGGAGGGAGCAAAGAACTCACCAACCAGAGAGACTCACACATACAGAAGACCTGAGGTCAGAAGATAATTTCTCAT
Source organism: Grammomys surdaster (assembly GCF_004785775.1). Taxonomy (NCBI): domain Eukaryota; kingdom Metazoa; phylum Chordata; class Mammalia; order Rodentia; family Muridae; genus Grammomys; species Grammomys surdaster. The sequence goes on along the minus strand of NW_021605568.1, from coordinate 1,141,653 downwards.
CTGAGAAAAAAAAAGGTCGCTAGGACAGAATACAGTGGCTCAAGATGCTTTAGAAGACAGACAGCTCCACATTGAAAGGACTTTCCTCATCATCCCAGCAACCCACACCATACCCAACTGTGGGATACTGAAGATGATGCACAGGACAGGAGGGCTCAAAGGATGCCACCTACACCTGAAATATTCATCTCAGGGAAATTAAAGAAAAGTAATCTGTGTTTTATAGAGATATTGTGATTCAGTGTCCAGTCACACAGGTTGAATAAGAGAGTAATTTACTTGCTGTTTTTTAAATATGAATTTATTTTTATTTTTAATTATATGTATGAGTCCATGTTAGGGTGTGTGTGTGTGTGTGTGTGTGTGTGAGAGAGAGAGAGAGAGAGAGAGAGAGAGAGAGAGAGAGAGAGAGCATCTTTGGAAGTCTGAGGCTTTGGGTTCTCCAGGAGCTGGAGTTACAAGCACTTGTAAGAATCCTGTTCTGGGAACCCACTTAAAGTACTATGCACTCTTGGCTGCTGAGGCATCTTCCAGGCCCTGTTAGCTATTTTTTGTTTGTTTGTCTTCATTTATTTTTAATTTCTAATGGTAGTACATTTACTTATTTATTTTAAGTGTGTGCATGCACATGTGTATGCTGTGTGGATACCTATGGCCCAGCATGTGTGTGGAGGCCAGAGGACAACTTACAAGGATTGGGTCCTCCCATCCACCATCTGGTTCCTGGGACTGAACTCAGGTCACAGAACCAATTGCATTAGGCACCAATGCCTTTACCTCCCTAGCCTTCTAGACAACCCACTTGTGGAGTTTTTTTTGTTTTGCTTTGTTATTTTGTTCTGTGCTGTTTTTCCATGCTGGGGATTAAACCTTGTACCTGCTAGACAAGCACTCTCCTCATGGGCTGGGTCTCAGCCTCTGCTTGTTTTCCCCCAACAGAGTTACTGAGCACAATATCTATGGAGGCAGGAAGAACACATCTTTAAGAAGACCCTGTGTTCCTGCCCCCTTAGGGCTGTGGCTTTAGTCAGGTAAAAAGGACAGTGCTGACGAGTCATTTGCATGACAAGGTGTTGAGCAGTACAGTGGAAGAAGAGGTGTCAGAGCCCTGCAGGACATCCCTGTGTACCAGAAGCTTGGAAGACCCATGGAGACCTTGCTCTGCATGGCAGAATGTCACAGTGCTTTCTGAAACGTTTGGCTGCTTGGGCCTCTAGAACCTTTGGGACTTGTGGAAACAGAGGGACATCTACAGTGCTTCACTGTAGGTAGATTCCTAGGCAGAAACTAAAGTTTAGGCTTGAAACCAAACAGAAAAAAACACCTGGGGAGCATTGCTTCAAAGTGAGTAGTTGTGATTTCCCCATCTTAGCCTGTAGCTGTGTATGCACCAGCCTCAGATGCCTGCATCTCTGTGGCTGGTCCTCAGAGGCTCTGTAATTTGTGCAAATGAAGTGGAGACTGGAATTGCCTGTCAACTTTTAATGAGGCCCCAGATGTCACTGAAAATCCCCCTGCTGTGAGCCCTGGCAAACTTGGAATTGGTTTCCTGGGGATTGTTATGGCAGGGAAGTTTGGCAGTTTGCAAGAAGATGTCCCATTTGGCTTTTTAAAACTAGTAAAAACAGTTGAACTTTATTCATCTCTCATGTGTCCTCCAGGAGAGAAGCCCAGGGGCTTTGACTGATAAGCACAGAGAACTTCAGAGCAGGGCTGGAGATGTCAGGTTCTTACAAAACATTGTAACTGCCTCGAACATGAACGCCATGACATCACTTCAGCTGGATTTTCTTGAGACTTTTGTGTTTAAACAGAGACCTAGCTGAGAAGTGTTTCTCTTTGTTTTTCTTTTACTTTGTGGCATTAGGTTTGCAAACCAGGACACAGAATTTTGGCCACACCTTAAATTATCTTCAGGTTCTTAAACACACATCAGTAGCTAGGCTACAATAGCTACAATAATCCCATTAGGGCTTTAGAACAATTGCGACTCCTATACTAAAGGCATGTAAGGCCAGAGAGGAAAGGGTGGGGGAGTAATTTTTTCCAGTAGTGTAGCCAGTGATAAGTTACCCATGCTCCAATAAATGACTCCATATCCATGTTCACCAGAGCAATTCTAATAAAACTCAATGAGTCATTAATCCAAACAAACAAACAAACAAACAAACAAACAAACCAGACATGGCCTTCTCGCTGTGAAGATCTCAAGTGAGGATCTGCCTACTACCCTTTGAGATATTGAAGGTGTTCTAGAAAAAAAGTCATATACTCTACTGCAATGTCTATATCTTAGAAATGTCTTGTGAGCTCTGTCATCCCCAGCTGACGGGAACAGTAAGGAAAGCATGAGCAAAAGAAAACCGAAAGAAACACAGCCAAAAGAACCCAGCAGAGATCCAGTACTGAAATGAAGTTATTGATCAGTGATAGGGCAAGGCAGTCTAGTTTGAAGACAAACTTCCCAAAAATGTAGCAGCTACAATCCTTTGTAACACAGCAATCCTTTAATTAAGGATGCATGATTTAGGAAGACTGATGAACCAGCCTGCTTTCATATTGGGTTTGAAAGTCATCTTATAGTAAAAACAAATGAGGTTCATTCCTGCTTATGATTGTCCCATCTGCAACCTTAACTACAAATAGTTTGGAACTTCCAGCTCCAGGAATGGCAGTCATGTCTTTGTTTCACACAGTCATTATGACCACCCGTGGTTATGACCAACTATTGTTGTGATTACCTCATGACCATCTTGCAATCATATTTTTGTTTCAGAAGGCCATTATAACTAACTTGCTATGCTTATATTCTGTTTTTTAATTCTGTCTGCCAAATCTCCCATTCAGAAACCCCCTACCCCTGAGATTTAGAACCCTTATCTTGTCCACAGCCAATGCTGACATCTTGAATCCCACCATAGGGGGAGACAGCTTGTATACGTAAATTAAAAGGAGCATGCTTTAATTAATTGCTTGCTTTAAGTAATTTAGCCATGTTGATTTGAATCAATGGTCTTTTGCTTGCAACTTTGGGATTAACAAGACAACATAGCAACAGCTAACAGAGAAGCCTGTGAAAGAAACCAATGACCCAAAAATGAGAAAAATGAGTCATCTTGAAGGAGATGAGATGAAGAAGTGAGAAAGACTTAGAAAGTAGGAGGTAAGAAAGTAAGTGGTACCGAAAACGGCAGCACTGCTTGGAGCCATTATGAAGAGTCTGAGATTTCACCGGATGGGAAGATCATAGATTCAATTAGGAAATAAGAGGGAAGAGCCATAAGTAGGACTGTGAAGTAAAGTGGTCCCTTCAGGAAACTATGACAACTGAATTTCAGGGGCAAGAGTCTATGTGACTGAAGATAACAATAGCAATTGCCCATTAGATTCAGTGGAGGACAAGAACATGTCATGGTGCTTAGCTGGGGGAGGGGGCAGTAAACAGAAATTAGGATTATTATTACAGGTACAGGATTTGGTCAGTGCCTAGTATATACTTCTCCATGAGTTGGTTGGATTCCACTAAGATACATGAAATCCTGTTTAGAGTCTAGACTGGGCTATAGTATGCATGTGTGTCACATGCATGCAGTGCCTTCAGAATCCAGAAAGGAGAATCAGATCCCCTGGAACTGGAATTATAGAGAGTTATGAGCTCCCAACTGAATGCTGGAAACCAAATCTGGGTGCTCTACAACAGCAGTTTGTTGAAGGCACAAAGGTCCTTGCACCCACTGACCACAAGGGAACCATGAATGTCAAATATACAGGGGCCTGTCACAATGGAGGAGATAAAGTACCTGTTTTCCTGCCTAGAAATCGAGGAGTAAATATTGTTAATAGTCTGGTGATCTTTTTGCTGTGGAAGCAGACCTCACACACCTTTTGCTATAGAGGCAGACCTCACCTAAATTACCCAGAATGTTTATCCTAGACTCTCCTTCTCTAGAAGTTAAACACATCTTTAGGACAGATATCACATGTATTTTATAGCCTGCTGACCTCTATGCTATCTGTCAGAGATGACACTATATTCTAGGCTTTTAAACTATAGAACCCACCCTCATGGTCACATGTACTTGGTAAAGGAGCTTTTAAGTAATCACCTGTTAAGTTTTATTGTACAGCTGGAATAGGAATGAGTGTTACCTGGAAACTTTTTCCCAAATACAATTGTGTTTTAAATATGCTGACAATGAACACCTGGCATCAGACTCCTGCAGTGTGATGCAGGTTGAAGTCAGTATGAACCAAGTTTCATTCTCATCTCTTCACATGTTTGCTTCCCTGCCTAGACACCTGTGTGGATCCCCTCAACTGTCAGCATGCTTAATCACTTTCTTATTATAGATGACAATAATCCCAGTTATCCACCAATACGTAATCTGCTGAAAGACTTGAACTCTGTGACCTGAAGGTCTTCAGATTCCTATAGCACAGAAGGGGAGTCCAGGTATAATGATAGTTCTGAAGAGTGTTTCCCATGACGTACACTACTGTTGTATAGTGCCGAGTCTGGCTTGGCCACGGCAGGAATGGTTCCTGTCTCTTGAGCAGAGCCATCAGGGTGTGGTCCTCCATGAGTGTCAATGCTTGCTATGGGCATAAGGCTTATTTGATATATATATCAAACTAAAACATTTGAGTCTAGAGAGAGGCTTTAAGACTTAAGAAGTAAACAAAATTCAAAAGGCTCAGAAAGTAAACATTGTTAGAGTCTGGCCCTCACCACTCACCCAGAATAGCTGTAGCCATTTTGTTCTGAGCCTGCCAGCTATTTCATATTGCTGCTGTAACATGCCTGCCAGTCACTGACACAGAGAAGGGACTTGGCTCAACCACATAGTACTGCTTTGTTCTGTATGTTCTGAATGTTCTGTATGAGGTATGCTAATCTTAAGAAATTCCACAAAGCTTTACATAGGACCCATCAAATCAAAGGTCAATATGTTATGTCTAAAATATCTTGAGTCAGAGCTGACCACTGGGTAGCCCTTCCTGCACCTACGCATGAACTCACTGTGGTTTTTGTGGCTGACACTGAAGAATGCTACTAATAAGACAAGTTATGATTATAATACTCATGCTCTGTTATCTCAATGTTCTGAAATTCCCCTGTTCACCACCCATCCACCACCCAACTTACCTTACTCAGGACCAATCGGCTTAAAGGTAAACTGATAATACTTTGCCTAGTAAGCCAACTACTCCCCTCCTGGAACTTTAAACTTTTGAACCTTTTTTTTTTCTTTTAAAAAGCCTACCCTGAGAGCAGATTAGTACTACAATTAGGGTCCCAAGTCCTTTTTGTGGTCCTGGACATCCAGCATTAAGGAATGTGTTCAACAAACTACTCTTACTTAACTGAAATCAGTATTTGGTTTGAGTGGCAATTCCAGACCCCCAACAAACACCTCACAAATGTCAGGAAACCCCTAAAAATTACAAGATTGACATTATATAAGTAGTAAGGAATGAGAGAGAGAGAGAGAGAGAGAGAGAGAGAGAGAGAGAGAGAGAGAGAGAGAAGAGTTTATAAGGAGCACCAGTATGTCACAAGCAGGGTGGGTTTTTCTGTGAAATAGCTGCCTTTGCGTCCTCTGTGCTTCTGTAAGTAGCCTTTTCTCTATCCTTTGTAAGTAGTGTTGACAATCTCACTTGTTTTCTATGTGAGGCTTGGTCTGTCCTTGTTTCCCTACCAGGGGGAATAGATGATTGCTCAATTCTCAAACAATCACCCAGCATTCCCATCTCCCTTGTCCTCAATGATACATAGCAGCTAAGGGATACAGTGCCCTACATGCTTTAGCCCCAGCTGTTTGGAAGACCCTTTAAGACTAAAAGTTTAGACTCACTGGGGGAACAAACCACTCTCATGGGCAGGCCTCAGGCCCAGCAGTAGATAGCCAACACCAAAGGAACTTAGTAGAATCTTTGGATATTCTTTATCTCATATTTTTTCCAACATAAAAGGAACTCTACAGCATCTTTGAAGGTTCTTTGTCTCATAATGTTAAGTCACGGCATTCTTTTCTTTCCTTACAAGTCATTTGTAAATATATTATGGCTTCCAGTTTCATGTTTTTTTAAAGGCATTAGTGTGTGTGTGTTTCTTGTGCTATTTTTTCTGCTCTTTTTCTTATTTGGTTGTTTTGTCCTATCCTGATTTGTCTGTTTTTGTTTTATTGTGTTGTACTGTGTTGTACTATTATATACCTCTTTGTTTTCTAATGAGATGGAGAGGGCTTAGGTCTGGATGGGAGGAGGAAAAGTGGGAAGGAATAGGGGTAAGGAAATCACAATCAGAATACATTGTATGAAAAAACTATAAAAGATAAAAGAAAAAAAGGAATGATAGAAAAAAATAATAAAATGAGGCATCAGCAATTGGGTGGGTGGGTGGGAATAGGAATTTGAGAGCACCCACGGCAGTGTAGTGAGACTATTCAAAATCAAAACAAAAAAAAAAAAATCAAAGCAGACCAAACCAAACAAAATAAACCCAGCAACAAATGGCAGACTTGTTAGGTTTAATAATCCTAAAATTTCAGTTTTCACAGAAACACTGAAGAATCCCAGAATGAGAGTTTTGAGATTAGAATGGAGGTCAAGGTGATGGAAATGTACCTCAACTTAAAAGGTTCTCTGAGCTCGAGCCTGGCGTCTATCCTGCCTAAGCACTTCCCCTTAGCTCCCTATTGCCCAAGAGAGTAAGTCCAACTAGGCTAAAGGACAACGTAGAGGCCTATGAACGGACAGATGAAGTCAGGGGTCTGGGCCGAAGGACATCAACTCCATCTCCCGCCCCACCACTACTGCGGGTTCACTCTTGTTCTCCAGCGCCCCCTACTGGTATTTGGCGAGCCTCTGGTACAGGTGACATCTGCAGAGGCATGCGGGTGGGTGGGACCCGTCCAGATGCAGGGAGTCACTGTGTGCTCAGCGGCTCCACCCGCAGCCACAGCCCGCCCTCCGCGCGCAGGATCAGCTCCGGCTTCCGGCGCGGCTCCTTGTCATCTGGCAGGACGCGGAAGCGCAGCAGTGTCAGTGCCAGTGCCACCTTCATCTCGTTCATGGCGAAAGTCTGTCCTATGCAGTTCCTGCGGAAGGATGGGGTGGGGACTCTGACTGTGACTTCAGTCCCTTACAGGACCCACCCTTCAATCTGGCCTAGGTACCCTCCCCCACTAGTCAGCCAACTGGAGGGCACACAGGGGGAACTAACTTATTTGGGACGCCCTTCGTGACACATTCTGGATCCGGTGAACTCAGTCAAACCTCAGAGCCCAACTCACATGAGCACATTAGTTCAGGGTTGTGGTTCTTGGACTTCCCCATGCCTTGCTCTGTACCTCTTAACCTGCCAAGATGCAGGAAGGAAGTCCGGATCCTTACTGTCTCAACTTTCCGTCCTTTCCATCTTGCCTAAACCTTTGCCCCACCATCTCAAGCCTCCTGGCATTACCTGGGCCCAGCGGAGAAGGGAATGAAAGCCAGAGGTGACCTGTCCTTGATATTCTCTGGGTCAAAGCGGAAGGGGTCATAGACCTGAAAGAGACAGTGAGTGGCATCTCCTAGAACAGCCAGAGACAGAATCCCATATGTGCTAGGGTCGGTAAGTTCTGATTTCCCCAGCCCAAAACTGCTCCCTCCTCTAGGATCGTTGTGATGAAAAAGACTGGGAGAATGTGGCTACAGCACCTCGGGGTCGGGCCATACAGTTGGGTTGTGATGGGTCGCGAAAATATTGATGATGCAGATGACACCTGTATGAAGCAGGGCCAGGAGGGTAAGCTTGCTGCTGAATAAGCCTTGCTATGTGTCCAGCACGCCTTCCTTCCCTGTCCCGTGGGCACCTTTAGGGATGACTCGGCCATCTGGGAGCTCGATGTCTTGGGTACAACGACGGGAGATGACCGTGACTGGGGGGTGCAGCCGCAGACTCTCCTTGATGCACATGGTCAGGAAGGGCAGCTGGGCCAGGTCGTCCCTAAGGAACACATCACATAATTATCCAGGAGCAAAACAGATCAGGCCCTGTGTTGGCCATATAACCTTTCCTCACACTGCTAAAACATTTCCAAGGAAAAAAGAGAAGTAGGAAAAGACTGGAGAGAATTTAGTCAGGTATCTTTAGAAACTTTTTCTGAACCAAACACATCCAAATGTCCATCATAAAAAGCAACTCAAAATTGCTTAAAGAAATCTTCCTTAATAAGAACAAAGTAAAATCAAAATGAATTAAGAAGCAACACAGGCCGGGCAGTGGTGGCGCAGGCCTTTAATCCCAGCACTTGGGAGGCAGAGGCAGGCGGATTTCTGAGTTCGAGGCCAGCCTGGTCTACCGACTGAGTTCCAGGACAGCCGGGGCTACACAGAGAAATCCTGTCTCGAAAAACCAAAAGAAGAAGAAGAAGAAGGAGAAGGAGAAGGAGAAGGAGAAGGAGAAGGAGAAGGAGAAGGAGAAGGAGAAGGAGAAGGAGAAGGAGAAGGAGAAGGAGAAGGAGAAGGAGAAGGAGAAGGAGAAG
>NW_021605568.1:1118643-1133115 GCF_004785775.1 Grammomys surdaster | reverse complement strand
AAGAAGAAGAAGAAGAAGAAGAAGAAGAAGAAGAAGAAGAAGAAGAAAAAGAAAAAGAAAAAGAAAAAGAAGAAACACAGACACAGTGTTTGTTCTTTATCACCTATCTCCATTTCTACTGCCTGTGTTTGAGAATCTTCCTCCTTCTCTCCCTCCCATCCTCCTATCTTCTGTCTCTTCCCTCCACACTGTCTTATTTTTCTCTTTTTCCCACCCTGCTCCTTCACAGACAAACTCTCTTTTCTCCTATGATCTTGTTTCTCCCTCCTCATTCCGTTTATTCTCCTACTTCTTTTTCTCCTGTTCTTCCTCCTATCCTCCATCACTCCTCCTTTTTTCTCCTACATTCTCCTTCTCCTTTTCTCCATCTGCTTTTCTCCAACGCATTTTCCTTACTATTTCTTATCCTCTTCCTCCTCTCAACACTTTTTTGCCTCACTATGTAACATGTTTGTCCAAACTAAAACATTCCATCCAAGAGGAAACTCCAAAAGACTCAGGGTGTGCATAAAACTTAAAAGGAGCAACTCACAAGTCTTAGGAAATTTCTGAAACCTATAAGACTCACAAGACCCATCCTTAAGGTTAAATAAGGAAAATAACCACTGGACACAGATTCTCTAGGAGCTCCAAGAATGTTGTTTTTTTTGAATCTTTATCTATATTAGGGTGAGATTTTCAGTGATATAGCTATAAACAGCCCCTCATCATTACTCATGTGAGTAACCCTAATAAACTCATTGTTTTGCCAATGAGTTTGATCATTGTTTTGGCTTGTTGTCCATGAAGGCAAGTAGGCATTTGTTCACATCTCCCCAAGAAAAATCACAAAACACCCCTCTTCTTATCTCTATACTTTTTTGCCACCTCCCCTTCCCTGTACCTCAGTCCCAACCACATGTCTTCTAATTCTCATTCAGGATCCTAAATTGAAACATATCCTTGTTTCTCTTACTTTAAACCTCACACCTGGCAGTGTGTCCTGGGGAGTACCCTGATGCAGGACCGTTCTCCCACCAGGCTTAGAGCTCCTGACAACACTTCTTTCAGCTGCATCCTTAGCACAGGATGGACTGATCATAAAATTGTTATCCAGTTGGAATCCATTATGGGACAATTTGCTGAATGGATAGGTGGATGATACAATGGATTGCACAGCATGTTGTACCCCAAGGTGTCGCTTATTAATTTCTATTCTGGAGGAAATAGGGAAGAGAAGAGCAAACAGGCAGGGAAGAAAGACATTGAGAACAAATGTTATCTGAGACGAAGGAGAGGAAAGTTTATATATATTGAACATCTGCAAAGTGACATCACCTGCCCTCACACACTGTTATATTGTCAGCAATTCTCTTGGAAGGTTAAATATTTCTGTCCCAAAGCATAAATTTCCTCTTGTTAATGAGACAGATACTATTCCCATCAAGTAGTAATAGAAGAATCATAAAAAGGAGACCCCTCCTCTACTTGAGGAGCAGAGCCAGGGACAGGCCCAGTAAGACACCGAGACCTACGCTCACCACTCAATCTCTGTAGACTCTCGGTCCCTCAGGAGCTCCTGCACCTCCTGCCGGCAGCGCTCCTGGTATTCTGGGTGCCTCGCTAGGTTGTACAGGATCCAGGAGAGCCCACTGGCTGTGGTGTCATGGCCTGCAGGGCAGACAGGTAGGCTTAGGTTTCAAAGCTACTTCAGCATCACAAAGTGGATAGCAACCAGGCAGGGAGAAGCCCAGGAAAGACGGGGAAAGGGGACAACGGATGATAGTGGGATGATAGCTGAATGGATAGGGTCCATTCAACATGTTCCCAAAATGGAGGTTTCCTGTTCACTCTGTAGTCCCACACTGGGAGCCTCACCCTCAAACATGAAGGTGTCAGCCTCTGCTCTAATGTCCTCATCTGACAGCTCCTTTCCATTTTCATCCTGGAGACAGACAAGACAAGACACCAGATCACAGCAGTTCTGGGTCTATGTCTAACTTGAGACAGCGCTTAGATCCCAAGCCCACTGTGCCTCTGCATCTCTCTTGATCATCACCAGAGGCCTCCACCCCCAGATATAGTTCTTGACTGTCCTGCCTCCCGTTTGCTTGTTTGTTTTTCCTTGTTGAAGGAGTTGGCGACCTCTGAATATTTTTCCGTTTCTGCATGGTGAGAGATTTCTAGAAAACAAAGGAACAAGTAACCTTGCATATAGGATGATTTTGTGGCCGTATCCTTTGAAGTTGGAGCATAAACATTACTCTTACTACAAGGATCTCCTCCTTAGGAAAGAGGAGTGGATTGCTTTCTGTCAATTGTTCCATAGTTGTTTGGTGGGAATGGTGTCTCCCTACCTCCTTGTCAGCAAGGGAAATGTTCCACACTTTGGGACAGAAAGGGTTGGACTGGCAGGAGAAATACTAACAATATGACATTGTGCAAGCACAGATGATATCATCTTACATACGACCAGGAACTAAACTTCTCCTCTTTCTTTTTCACTTTTAAATACTTCCATGTTTTCCCCCATTACTGTTTTATCCTGCACCAAAGTTCCTATTGTGTTCTCTTACTCGATTCGTGGGTGCTGCATGCAGAAAATGTATCTTCTGTCCTCTGGAATCTATTAGGCTTGCATACCTGTAGAACTCACCTGTGATGGTAAAAAACTTGCTTACATTCCAGAATAAAGTTTTCTCAACATGCAGTGGTATTTGCGCATGAATATGCCATAATGAAATGCATTAGTTTGCACACTCAAAATTTAATTTAAAAATATTCTCTTCCACTCTCTCATCTCTTATTCTCTTCCTCTCTCAACATTGCTTCCTCCCCACACTCCCATCTCATCCCCTTACTTTTACACCCCTCTCCTCTTTCATCTCCTGCTTTCTAGCTCTTTCTCCTTTTCCATCTATTCGTACTCTCTGAAATGAAGAAGACACAAATGTGCCAAATATCTTGTGAAACTTGTGAGACTGATAATGTATTGGTCTTTTTCCTGTGCTGTAAGACCCGATGAACACACAGATGAAATCATCACATCACCTGAGAAAGGAGGAGCCAGTGATGGGAAGCCATTTTTATAATCCTAGGCTGCTAGGCTGGCTGCTGTTATTGTTGGGGATAAGGGATAGGCTGCCCTGATCTTGCAGGTACACAGTTCTAGGCACACATACAGATACAGGTATGATTTCTCAACAACATATCAAGTTATAAATAGAGTAAAATCTGAGGTCCTTCAGCTTCAGATCTAGCAGGGGTATACTGAGTGGATTCTGCTGTTATCTCTATAATTTTTGTTTCTGCTTGTCCCTCCTTTCCTCAAATGACTTCCATGGCCCTTAAGTAGCCTCTACATCAAGTCCCAAATCAGAACTGTCTTTTGATCCCATATTTGGCCTTGTCATTAATCCTATGCCTTAAAGCCGAGCTTGTGGAACAACCTTGTAGTTCTTGACTTTGGCAGTTGGGACAGCAGGATCCATTCACTGACAACACAGTCAGACTGGTCTAAAAATTGCTAACTATACCTGGCACGCATCTGTAATTCCAGTCTTCAAGGTGAGGGCAGGAAGAACATGAGATTGAGGTCAGCCAGGGTTGTTTAGAGAGATTCTATCTTAAAAAAAAAAAAAACCCGCCGGGCAGTGGTGGTGCATGTCTTTAATCCCAGTACTTGGGAGGCAGAGGCAAGCGGATTTCTGAGTTCGAGGCCAGCCTGGTCCACAGAGTGAGTTCCAGGACAGCCAGGACTACACAGAGAAACCCTGTCTCGAACCCCCCCCCCCAAAAATACCTTTGCAAACACAAAAAGAGCTATTTAATGAATTGATTAATTTGTTTTGAGGTGGGGTTGCACTGTGTATCCTTGACTGAAGCTTAATATATAGACCAGGCTGGCCCCAAACTCACCATGATCTTCCTACTGCTGCCTGTGGAATACTGGGATTAAAGGTGTCCATTATCACTCTCAACAAATTAAGTTTAAGCAGCACTATTGCACCTCCTGAGAACCTACCTTGGTCAGCAGCAGCACATCAATGAAATCCAGAGTTTTGGTCTTGGCCTTGGCCTTGAAGACATCATCTTCATGCTTACTGGGGAGAGTACGTCGTCGATCCTGGATGACCGCATCCGTGAAGTTGTGCACCAGGTGGCAGGCCTTGTGAAAGCGCCGCCCATTATGGGTAAGCTGATAGAGTGAGTCTACGTGTAGAAACAGCTGCTGGAACCGTTTGGCCACTAAGGCACTGAGCTCCAAGATGGCAGAAATATACTCACTGGGCTTCCTGCAGGAGTACAACATGAAGGGAAGCAAGAATCCAGCAAAACTGAAACTCAATATTTCCCAACAGGATACTCAGTAGTCAGAGACAGATGGCCGCACAAATCCATGTGTGCCATTAGTTGTGACATTTGACTGTGAAGTCTCACTTATCTCTCTATAGCCCATCTTCATGAGCATGTAAGAGCATCACAGACATCACTCCTTCCTTTTCTTCCCTTCCCCAGTTCTAGCGCTCACCCACCTGCTTTCCAACACCCCACTCAGCTAGGAACTCTTTTCTTCCAATAATCCAGTCTTTTCTATAGGATCCCTGTATTTAGTGACAGTCCCAGCTTGTCTACAAGACAATCAGTATCTACAGAGCTGCTATTCCCGTGCTCATTTACTGTGGCTTGGAGCTGTCTCCAAACGTCCATCTCTGGGACTGTTAGAAAGTGTCAAGATCATTAAGAGATAGGGCTTAATCGAGGGTGGCTAGGCCATTATAAGTGTGCCTTGGACAGAATATTAGGACCCTGACCCTTTCCTGACTCTCTTTACTTCCTGACACGAGGAAAACATTTTCCTTAACACATGCTCCCAACAAAACAATAGCATCGAAGAGCCATCAACGAAATACTGCAAAGCTGTGAGAAAAAAACAAACAAAAAACAAAACAAACAAAAAACCCAACCAAACAAAGACACCTCCCCCTTTAAAAAATTAACTCAGTACACTAAAAAACTTTGTGACAGCAACAGAAGAGACTGTAAACACAAATACCCGGTAGAAATAATAGGAGCACATCCCCACCTTTGGCCAGCTTTCAATGTCTGATAGTTTAGACACTATGCTGCAGTATACTGATTTTAAATTTGATAAGATCTAGAATCATCTTGCAGACAAAATTCCGAGCACATCTGGATTCTCAAGACGTGTTAATTAAGGTGAGAATAAGAGCAAAATTATTCCATAAATGTGTGTTTCAGATTCTCTGCTTCCTTGCTGTGTGTGCAACGTGATCATCACTCTCACATCCTGCCACAGGGACTTTCTTAACTCGAAGGACTTCCCCTCAACTTTAACCCAAAGCAAACCCTTCCCTCTTTTAAGTTGATTCTCATTGCACCAACAAGAAGCACAGATAATACATGAAATTGGTACCAGAAATGGGGTCATAATTGTAATAATCCTGACAATGTGGTTCTGAGGCCTTTGAAACTTGTAGAAGAAATGTAGAATTTAAATGAAGAAATGTAGAATGCTGATCCAGAAAACCATTAAATTTTGTAAGAGGAGTTTAAAGGGAAATTATGATTGGAAGTTGAGAGACCAGAATGTCAAAGAGAAATGCAGACAATGGGGACCTGGATCATATGTTTTTGTTTTTGGGGGGGGGGTGGACATCAATCACTAGCTAGACTAGAATTCATTCTTGCTATTTTTCTGCCAATTAATTTGACAGCATTCTGTCTAGCCCTCAGAACATGTGTTGGGCTGAAATTAAAAGGTAATAGCCCACCAGGATGGTGCATACCTTTAATCTCAGCACTCAGGAGGTAGATACAGGTGGATCTCTGAGTTCTAGGCCAGCCTGGTCCACAGAGTGAGTTTCAGAATAGCCAAGGCTATTCAGATAAATCTTGTCACAAAAATAAAAACAAAACAACAAAACAAAAGCAAAAAGAAAGAAAAGGTGATAGACCTTTTGAATGACAAAAATTTCAAGATGGCATAAATATTCAGGTCATGGAATGACTTCTACTCACTGCACACTTGTTTGTATTTAAAATGAGAAGTGAGTTTCAGATATGCAAGAGGAAAAAGCTAGATAAGCCTAAGCATACTCATTGCTCTCTGCTTCCTGACTGCAGACACAGGGTAGCCACCCTGCAGCATTTCCTTCCACACCACCATGATGGGGTTTCCTAAAACTGTGAGCTAAAATAAACCCTCCCTTAAATTGCTTTTATCAATTGTTTTGTTTCAGCTGTGAGAAAAGTATCTAATTCAGTGTCAACCTGACAATCCCATATCTAAGGTGTCTCTTATATACCAGGTGAGTATGATCTACTCACCTGCATCCGTGGTCCTTGTTCTAAATCACCTCCTCTGAGAAGCCCCCTTTTTTCTTACTAGCCACCCATCTCTACTGTACCACCTCCCAAGTCCATATTCCAAAGGCCAAAGGGAGGGACTCACTCCTGACAGTTGCTATCAAAACTGAAGACACACTTCTGCAGACTGTCCAAGGTCATCAGGCTGATATTCTTAAACATGTCCAGACGGGTGCTGCCACCTGAGGCTAGGTGCTGCCACTTGGCCTTTACAGAAAAAGAAGCAATATCATAACCAGGTCTGTGCTCCTTGAGATTTTTCCAAATCACAACTACAATAACTGATACCCCAAATCAGCCTCCCACATCTCTGGCCAAACACTTGACCCCAGGGTTAACCAGGCAGGAGTGGGACAGAGACTGTTATGTGGAACATGAAGACTCAGGAGTGGAAAGCAGGAGCCCTAAGATTAAACCTGAGCTCTGACTGCCATGCTCTGCACCGTCACTCTGCTCACTGTCCTCTGTCTTACTTGGTATGTCTCCAGCAACAAGGTAATCTGACTGTGTTGATAAACCATGATGGAGCCCATGTGCCACTGTTTCTAGATCACTTACTATCTGGCATAGTGGGACAAGCTCTTTTATGCTTGCAAACCCCAGGTGCATTGTTTATGAGGAAAAAGTAATCTTTATCTCACCAGTTTGTTAAAAATGCAATTTGTAGCATAAGTTATGGAATTGAGTCATGACCATCATTCACAACATGTTAAGAATTCAGTAAATGGCATTATTCTTTATCTTGGGTGCCATAAGTTGGACCTAAAGCTATCTCTATGTCAGGTATGGCAATGTCCATTGTTTTCTAAGCATCTTTTCTAAATGTTCTGAGCAAAAAATCATCCAAGTGTTTTTCACCTGGACTGTTTCACAGATATTTCAGAAAACACTGACAGATCCAGAGATGGCCTTCCATGGGCAAATATCAGGCTTGTTTCAGCTTGTTATAAAAGCAGAGTCCCCAAAACTAAGTTACACAATATAGAGCATATGTTGCCTCTGAAGGCCATTTGTAATGCCCCATGGAATTTATATTCATTCAAGAAAGGGTGGAAACCAGGAATGCACAAGAGTACCTGACTACCTTCTGTATTTGAATAAGAAATCTTGTATGGCCTGGCAGAATCCACAAGTGTTGGGGTTCGTCTGGTGCTGCTATGGATTCAAGTGTTAAATTCTGTACCCTACGATCTGGTTGCCCCAAGACAAGTGAATTCTCACATACGCCAGCTTTCGTTCTGCAAATCTTGCTCCCCAAGTTAATTGATCAATAAAAGTCTAAAGCCAATTATTGAGCAATAGAGAGAAAGAGGCAGGACTTGAAGGTGAGTGAAGAGTCTCAGGACAGACCAGGGGAGGAGAAAGGAGGAGACAAATGGAGGAAGAAGCCTCCATGGTAGAAGAGGGGCTATGAACATGTAGCCAGGAGAAACAGCAAGTAACAAGGGACATAGGCAGGGGTGTAAGTTAGAATTGCTTAAAACCTAATCTAAGGCTTCCCACTTGTAAATAAAATACCAGGATTGTGTGTCTTTTATACAGGCTAGCTAGAAAACAAAAATATCATTTACACACAAGTAACCAAGCAGAGCAATCAGCTAGCAAGTAGAAAATTGTCGGCCCTTCATGCAGCTCTCACGCCCTTACCTATCTTATTCCTCAACCCAGTGTAATGTGAGTTTTCAATAAAGGCCCTTTCAATGCTTAGCCTATTCTACTACCCTTTGCTTTTGTGTTAGATTGATGACTTTGACTAATATACTCTGGAAAAAGGAAGAGGCTATAACTTCAATGAAACCCAAGCTTCAGGTGCCTTCCAGTTTCTCTCCTATGGAACTCTGTGCCATAGGAACAAGCCCAGGACGCTGAAACTATGTTAAATTAGCTTGAAGTTGGTAAAATCCCAAGCATCAAGGAATTATGCTGATTATCGGGCAAGCTGACTGACAGCTGATCACATGGCATACACATGTGACCCATACTCTGTCCATAAGAGCCAACCCCCTGACATACACCCCCTATTAGCAACACCAGACTTCATTGTTTCAAAGTCAGTGTGTGTGGAAGTGCCTTGCTTCTTATTGGCAGTTTCTAGGTAGTTTTCAAGTCTGCATTTAGTTTTTAGGGCCACCACCTGAGGAAAATAGAACCTAACTCTTTATAAGCACTTGCCATGTGTGAAGACATGGCTCTATGGTATTGTCTTGGATACAAAATGTAGAGGAAAAATAAAATAAAACCATGGCCCCATTGTGGTGGCTTAAATTTGCTTGGCCCACGGAGTGGCACTATTAGGAGGTGTGGCCTTGTTGGAGTAGGTGTGGCCTTGTTAGAGGAAGTATGTCATTGTGGAGGTGGGCTTTGAGACTCTCCTCCTAGCTCCTATAAGACAGTCACTACTGACTGCAATCTGATCAAGATAGATACATGCAAAAACTCTCAGCTCCCTCTTCAGTACTTGTCTTCCTGCACACTGCTGTGCTTCCTGCCATAATGATAATAAACTGAACTTCTGAAACCATAAGTCAGCCCCAATTAAATGCTGTCCCTTATAAAAGTTGCCTTGGTCATGGTGTCTCTTCATAGCAATGGAAAATTTAATTAAGACATCCATCTTAACCCTTTAGAGAACATATCAGATCTATCTAAAGTTCCTTTGCCTCAGACTTCAGCTGAGAACCTGAGTTTCAGAGACTCACATGCATGATGTTGGTGCTGTCATTGAAAATCTTCACATAGGGTTTCAGGATGTTGAAATGGAATGCGGGTGTCAGCAGGCGGCGGTGGCGGCTCCACTTGTCACCATCACTCACCAGGAGCCCATCTCCTGGTAGGGCATCACGGCAATGAGCATGGTATTGTGTTCCCGTCCACCCCTGGGGATTTTCCTGGGTCCTTCATCTGTAGTACTCACCCAGCCAGGGTTTCAGGAAACTGTAGAAGATTACTTCCTTTAGGGCAACTGAAGCTGACATGAACAAGGAAGATCAGGGGCCATGAAGAGGCTAGAAAATGAACTTTCAGAGAGTGTGGGGGCAGGGCTCAGCGAGGTGTATGCATGTCTGCCCCAAACCCAGCATGACATGGTTAGAGAAAGGAACACAGGATACAGAGGAGGAGGAAGAAGAGGACGAGGAGGAAGAGGAAGCAGGATACTAGCTAGATGAGATAGAAGCAACTCACTTCACTATCCTTTCGCTTGGCTTCAACATAGTCGACTATGTCTGCCCTTCAAATGTAGCACGACATCCTACAGACCTAGAATACCTGACCATCCCAGCGTGCTCTGACATCTCCTGATATAGATATGTGTCATGGATATATAGGGAGTAACATGGGCTAACATGGCTGAAGCAAACTGACCTACCCTGAATGACCCCACCTGCTTCAAAATGGGAATAGATGATTTGATATATCTCAATGTGCCCCCATAGGTAGGTCCCAGATATCGTTTTAAAATAGTCACAATAATCTCACAGATGTGGGATTGCTGTGATCCAACTGAACATCAGACTTGCCTCAAACTAGAAATCTCAGCCATGTTTCTATTTCAGTGGGACTGAAAAAGCGACAAATGTCAGAAAACTCCCAAATGGCCAAAGTGTTTTCATTAGGAGAAAAAACATAATTTCAAACAACTGCTCAAGCAAGAAAGAGATGTGCTCCAAGTGTCCACAGCTCTGTGTGAGCTCCAGATAGGGCTATTTGATTAAACTTGATTCATACCTGGGACAACATGCACCAGTTGTTATAGCGTGAATATGAAACACCCTTAATCAGTTTGGATTTTGAAAGATTTAGTTCTCAGATGCTGCCTTTATTTCGGAAGATTCTAGAAATCTTAGGAAGTGGAACTTAGCTAGAGAACGGAGGTAGAGTAAGCCCTTTGAAACATCCCCCTCTTCTTCCTTTCCTCTCCTCTTCTAGCCAGTTATGTATCTGTCTTTCTTTTATCACTATGAATCCTGAATCACAAGTAAAAATCAATTTTTGCTCAATGAAGTTGTGCTAGTAATAGCAACAAAAAGAGCTAATACCACAGGTGTGATCAGGAGATGGCTGTACCACTCTAGTTGCAGGCACACATAAGGTGGGGCAGAGGCAAGGGAATCACTACAGCAGCCCCATCTATCTGCATTCTGGTCACCTGCATAGCCGGAGACAGCGCAGAGACCTCAGCAGTAGACAAACAGGCTAGTCCAACATCCACTTGGATCAGAAAGCAGACGCCTCTTTGGTGTGGATGTGGATGGAGATAACTACTTGCCAGGTCTCCATCTACCCGTAGCATATACCCCCAGTGGTGCACATCACACCACGAGTGCCCAGGACACCTTCCTCTCAGCTCTGAATGGAGGTGAGTAGAGAGGAATCCCAAGATCTCTAGGCTTTCCAAGAAAAGGACTACTAAGGCAGAGGGCCACAGGGAGCCCTAAAGATTCTACCATCCGCTGGGGCTGAGTCCAGCCTGGGCTTCCTTCTAATATCTTCAGCAAAAAGTGGAGAAAGCTAAGAGCAAGAAGGACTAGACTACTTCAGAAATCACACAGAAGCATGAGTGCAGAGACTAGAAGCCCTCAGTTTCCCACAGACACACCACCACCAGCTTCCTCTAAGTACCTGAGGCACTGAGAACAGATCGGATGATGTCAGGGTGGCACAGAGTGATGATAGGGGTGATGGGACCCAACCATGTCATGAAGCCCTGGGGGTAGGTGGCCACCAACTTAGTCACCTCCTTCAGACCATGCTCAGTGGGAGTGATCTACAAGCGAGAGAGGAACAGTCACTTCCTGAGTTGGTTTGTCAGGAGTCAAGCACATTATGCTACGACATGGTCAGAGAGAAGCTGATACAGTATGACTTCTGGATATCTCTAGGATGGTGTTTCCAGAAGGCATTAGTGTTTGCATCAGTAGTCTCACTCAGGATGACCCACCCTCTTCGGGGTGGGGCAGCACCATCCAACCCACTGAAGAAACATAGAGTAGTGGTCCTGAACCTTCCTAATGCTGCCACCCTTTAATACAGTCCCTCATGTTGTGGCGACCCCCAAACATAAAATTATTTTGTTGCTACTTCATAACTGTAATTTTGCTATCATTATGAATCATGATATATATAAATACCCAATATTTCATATGCAACACACGTATCAACCTGCGTGTGGAGACCCCTAGGTTAAGGACTAGTAATATAGAGCAATTAAATAAAGGAATCTCAATTTCATTTCCTGACTGCAATAGACATCTTCTTCTGCTGACAGACATCACAGTGCAAGTTCTTGACTTTTGGACTCTTGTTGCAGGATATTTGATCACACTGTGAACCCCAAGTTAGTGTTTACTAGAAAAAAATGTTTCTAGTTGTAGTGTGGTTCAGCCCTTCACACTCAACTTTGATCCCTCTGATTGAAACACAGTCACACCCTTAGTACACACCTTTAATCCCAAACAATGAAGGTAAAATTAATTTGTAGAAAGAAGCACCCATGCTTGAAACTGATGTCTAATTGAGTGGCAGACAATGTAACGAATCAGAGAAAGAGATGACAGACTAGGATATGCCCAACTCCCACGAGAAGAAAGAGAAAGCTTCCTTCTTAAGAGAATAGTGTGGAGAAAAAGAAGAAAAGGAGAGAGGAGAGAGAGATTGATTTTGAAACAGTTAACCTTGAAAGGAGTTTGGGCCAGAATAGCTGAGTTAAACCAGCCAGTCAGAGTTCAGAAAAAACAAACAAGGGTCAGCTTATTCATCAGTAAGTCTCAGAGACTGAAAACTTCTAGGCCTAGGTAAGATTCAACAGAGGCCAGGAGTTAGCTGGTTCAGGCAGTAAGGATCAGAAATGACAATTCCTCATGCAAATAAAAGTTGCATTTACAGACTCTGCCCTATCCCATCGGCTCCTCCCTCACGGATCTCCCCATATACAGGATGCCAACCCTTTGGCCTCAGATTGAATTATTTACAGGTTGGCTTCCACCTTGCAGATGGCATATTGTAGCTTAGAATCCATAATTACATAAGCCAATAATCATAACACAATATACCCTCTCTCTGCCCTCACTCTTTATACATGTGTGCATTGTATAGAATTTATATGTGTATCATGTCTCTCTATATACATATATATGCACTTAAATAATCATATAAATACAATCATGTGTTGCATAATGATGTTCTTATCACTGACACACTACATATGTGTGGTCCTAGTCCTATAAGCTCATAATGGACTCAAAGGATTCCTATGCATAACATCTTTTATTATCGTTATCCTATTTATAGATGTATTTAGATATATAAACACCATTGTTTTACAGATACTTACAATATTCAGGTAGCACTACACTGTAAAGATTTGCACACATAGCCTACACCAAATGGGTTTGTGCTGAGTCGTTCTCCATCTTTCTCAGGGTTATGGCTGAGTCTCAAGGGTCTATCCCAGGGCCAATGGAAAAGTTATACAGCCTACTTCAGAGACAGCCACCTTGACTTGAGAAGATGAATGTTCTCTGGTGGTATTAAGCCCTAGGGAAAACCATCAGGGAAGGTCTCATGGGGCTTAGGGGTGTCTAGGCAACACTGTAGCCTGTTAGTTGTACCTGACAGCTTGACAGGGCCTCTGCTCACCTCAGAAGGGAGTCTCAGTTGTGTGGTATTGCCCAGATCAGAGTGGACTGTGGGCACATCTTTGGGGGATTGTCTTAATTGTTAGTTGACTTAGAAGGTCCCAGTCCATTCTATGTGGCACCATTTTCTGCACTGATGATCCTGGACTGTATTTTTCAAAAGCTAGCTAAGTACATGCTTGAAAGTGAGCAAGCAGGCAGTGTTTCTCCACGCTTTCTGTCTCGAGATCCTGCTGGAGTGCCTGCCTTGACTATAAACTCTTTCCTCCTGAAGTCGTTTTTGGTCAGTGTTTTATCACAACAACAGAATAAAAACAAAAAATGGATTCTCCTACATGTTAGTGTCTGCATGCCCTACAGGTCTGCAGTTCTAACGGCACAAAAGGACTGCAGAGCAAGACTAGTCAACCCCAGGACAAGAGGTAACCACTAACTCTCTAGATGGGCAGCAGTTCCTACCTAAGAGCCCCCATGCTCTCACTAAACATCACCCTGTGGGTGATGTCACTGACATGTATGCATGTTGTGAGCTTTGCTATTTACATGTGAAGCAACTAAGACCAAATCACCCAAAGGCAAGAACAGACTTGGTCAAAGTCCAAGGTGTGGGGTGAAGGAAAGCTTACGGGAGGGGGAGTAGACAACTCTTATCCAGGTTGAGCAACAGGACTCAATGGTCCATCTTAGGGAAGAACTTCCAGCTTTTAAATAAAAAGTGCTTCAGGAACAAGAGGCAGAAAGACCATCCATAGGTCTCCTGCTACATGTGTGATAGGAAAGGAATTCCAGAGATTACCCCCAAAAAACATGGAAACCCTGATACAGATTGACAGAAAAATGGCACTGACCTTGGACAGAGCTTCTCAAGAAGCCTCAAGTCCAGCAGACAATGAGGGAACACTAGGGGTTGTCACTCTGTATGGTCTACCCTGGAAGCCCCTCAGTGTCCACCAGCGTAAGAAAAACAGACCATAAATGAATCCAGAGCAAAGTAGAGATGGAGGGGAGGGCAGGAATATGAGAAAAGCTGAGCTCCATTCCTGGTCCATTCACTCCAAAATAAAAGATCCACAGTCTGCTGCTGCACTCACCATGCCCAGATGACCCAAGAACCAATTCCATTTGGGAGGTTGAGGGAAATCACAAAGATGATGATATGTTCTGTAGAAGACATAGGTCTGAGTCAGGACACGGGCCAAGAGCCAGGAAGCTCCGATCAGCAGCAAAAGCAGCCATGGTGAGGCCTCCAGCCTCAGTCCCAGCCAAGACAAGTCCAACTGTGGCATCCTGTGGGGCAGATGGACAGACAGTGAGATTGGGAGGTCGGAAGAGGGTTGGGCCATCAGGGATAATGGACCAGGGATATGAATAATGAAGGCTGTTGGTAGGAGGAAAGGAATACCAGAGATTCTCCATGGGGTGGAGAGAGGCAGTAAGATGGAAGGAGGAAGGGGAAAGGGAGGGACGG